>NW_015636077.1:131516-141089 GCF_001515625.1 Sinocyclocheilus rhinocerous
ATATATATATATATATATATATATATATATATATTACAATTATTGGGTGACAGGGTCACAATTTAATTGGCAATTTTAGCCTAAATTAATTGATATAACTAAATAAATATTAACTATTAATTAAAGAAAAATATTTATTTGAGAATTACTAACAATAACTGTGGTAATTTATTTTAAAATCAACATCAAAATTTATTACAGTTAAAGAGCAAAAGGGTTGCAAATTTAGCTCAAGTTAATTAATATAACTGAATAAATTAAATATTTTATATTTCCTATAAATTAAAGAAAAATATTTATTTGAGAATTTCTTAGAATAACTTTGGTGTATGATTAAAAAAAAACATTAAAATTGATTATAAATGTTGGCCAACAGGGTTGTATTTTTAGCATAAATATATAAAACTTGTTTTATATGTTCCATTAAATAAATATTTCTTTAAGAATTTTCAATATTTTCAAAAACTTGGGTAACAGGATCAACCCTAAACTTGGCAAATGCTGTCAAAAACGACAATATTTGTAAAAATTAAATGGAATAAGACTATCTACTTGTCTTCCCATCATGCTTTAGGAAAGGCCCAAAGGATGTCGGTCACTGTGTGTCAGAATTTTTAGGAAAAATCTAATTATGAATAAATTATGTGGAAACAGGGTTGCATGGCTAATACTAGAATTTTTGGTTTGTAATTAATTAGAGGAAAGAGCCATGCATCATAGATGATGATCAGCTTCAACAGTAAAAGTATTTATTTAGAGAAAATGTAAAAAAAAAAAAAAAAAAGATTCATATTCACATATTCAAATAGCCACACTTTATTTCACAAAAACATTTAATACAGCAGTAGTCTCTGTAGCAGTAGACTTGGCTAGCACGCATGAGTCTATTCTTTATGAAGTGACTCACTAGAAACTGACTGCTTAAATGTCACAGTATTCTTAAAATAAAACTCACTCTCAGTCTCTCTCTCTCTCACACACACACACACACACACACACACAGTTCATGAATGACATGAACACTCAACTCATTTAAAATGTGCAGATAAATTCATTGATTCAGTTTGACATTGCAGTGTCTTTTCATTATTGCTACATTAATTAAAACACAATAAACATGCTGTGCAAAATTTCAAAATATAATTCAAACATCAGTGGACAGCATCAAAATTACAGTACCCGCTCCCCAAAAAGTGTTGGTCAGTGATTTCATATTCTTAGAAAACAACTTTAACAGCACTCCCTCACTAATCGTGTCATAGTGTGTCAGTTTCTAATAAATAATAACCAAATGTGCAATATTCCATACTCTTTTGCCTCTTACATAATAAAACGAATGCAGTGTGGAGTGAAGGGTGTCCTGGTTCAACGTGTTATTTCTGATCAGTACATACTTGATCACTCTACGATTGGTAAGACAACACCACAGAGGGTCTTCTAGAGCTTCTCTGAACTGAGACTATGCTTCTATTATTATATTGTGCTCTAATGTGACAAATACGCAGACACAAGATGATTCTGAGACTGAATAATACTCACAAGTCAGATCTTGCCTAGATCACCAATAAGGATTTCTGCTTTCTGTTTTGCACAGCTGTAACGCAGTACAAAATCCTGTTCAAAATGAAGTGAATTTTGACATTGCATGCTTCACCTTAACATGCAATGCATCTCTGCAGTCAATAGGCTTAAAGCAGTGGTTCCCAATCCTGGTCCTGGAGAACCAGCAACACTGCACATTTTAGATGTCTCCCTATTCAAACACACCTGATTCAACTCATCAGCTCATTAGTGAAGACTCCAAGACCTCAAATGTGTGTGTCAGATAAGAGAGACACCAAAACACTGTCTTAAAGGAATAGTTCACCCAAAAATGAAATTTTGCTGAAAATGTACTCATCCTCAGGCCATCCAAGATGTTTGTTTCTTTGTGGGAACAGATTTGGACAAATTTAGTATCACTTGTTCACCAATGATTAAAAGTTAAAATGCCTTAATGATGGGTTTGTTTCTTATAAACACGCAGTTTTTCACTTCACAAGATGTTAATTGATGGACTGGAGTCGTGTGGATTATATGTGGATTATTGTGATGTTTTTCTCAGCTGTTTGGACTCTCATTCTGACGGCACCCATTCACTGCAGAGGATCCATTAGTGAACAAATGCTAAATTTCTCCAAATCTGTTCTGATGAAGAAACAAACTCATCTACATCTTGGATGGCCTGAGGGTGAGTACATTTTCAGCAAATGTCCATTTTTGGGTGAACTATTCCTTTAATCAAGTCTTCAGTACTATCAAATATCTATTCAATCACGATCAGGGTAAAAGTGATATAAAATACTTATTTGATTATCTTAGAGTGATTAAATTAGTGTTTTGAGTTGTTCTCACATAAATTCTGGCACCATAATAGACGCCTTATAAATTAAGATCAAATACTGAAGGAACTGTCTGGAAGGAGTCCATCTGGTTCCTGTACAAAACTCTGGTTAAAAGCAGCATCCTTCTTTAGAATAAAATGAAAGTTCCACTTGGACATAATGTCACATTTCACGAGTTTCTGTCAACAAAACTGTTTTCTGGAAAATTCCATGCAGGCCTTTTGGTCTCAGGAGAACAGGTTGCGGAGTTGATATAAAAAGTGGTCCTCTTTGCTCTTGCGCATGCGACAGCGACCGCTCAAATAGTCCCAGGCTGAGCGTTTGCAGTAGTTGTAAAAATGTTCCTCAGTTTTTTTCAGGGTGCTGTTCAGGTCCAGCTTGCCCTGCAGACTGACCAGGGACAGCATGATTAGATGCTTATGCTCCATGAATGAAAACTGTGTATTATATAGTAGCCCTAAAACATATTGCACTTAAATGTGACATATACATTTAAAATAAAGTAAAATATGTAATAAATTATATATATTATAATAATAATAATAATAATAATAATTATTATTATTATTATTATAAATGAACTCCTATTTTTTTGCTCCTATAAGTCACTTGGTTGAATTCTTTGTCCATACTACTACAAATAAAATATCAAGACAACAACAAATATAAGGTCTTCAGACAGGCTACACTGGGTAAAAATCCTAAACCACAGCCTGGAGACAGTGTTATTTTAGTATCATTGATGTACTATTATAGTTTTTGTTAATATTTTGAATTAGAATTTATTTGTATATTTCCTGTTTTAACTTTAATTTTAGTTAAAGTTTTAGTAATTTTGTTGTGTGTTTGTCATTTTTATTATTATTATTTTTAAATATGTTTATATAGCTTTTATTAAGTTTTAGCATTTAATTTAGATAACCTAAACTAAACAAAAAATACGAAATATTGCCTTAGCAACCAGCAATTCTTTTAAATATTTTATTTCAGTTCATGCTTATTTCAAGTAATGAAATGGTTTATGGTTTTAGTTTTAGTTAACAATAATAACCCTGCTTGTAGAGATCAATGTAGTCTACATTACAATGAACCATACCAATCTACCAATCTACTAACCAGTCTACACCACACACACACACCTGCTGGTAAACTGTATGAGCTGAGCTTCATTCCTGCAGCTGAGTAAAGCTTCTCGGTTCTCCAGCAAGATGGTGGCACACATGAAGAGTTCAAAAGTGAAGTCTGTGTTTACGGCCTGGAGCTCCGTCACAGGTTCATCCTCTGGAGATCACAGTCATAAATCAGAATCATTTGAAATATATTAGTGTCTATGATAAACAGTGTCTGGAAGGCATTAAATGCTTAAGACCTAGGAATAAGGTTTCTTAAAAAACTAGTTGAAAGAACTTTAACCCAGGCTGTATTTGCGTGCCAGTCTCTCCTGATATCGAGCCCGATCCACCTGCTGTGAGATGAGCTCCAGATGATCACAGCTGAAAATCTCAAACAGACGCAGAGCATCGCTGTGCTCAAACTCCCGCTGGAAACCCAACAGAAGCCACCTGAATGGAAGACAAGAGAACGATTTATAAAGTGACAGAAAGAGAAGAAAAAGAAAATCAAAACCCACCTGTGACAAAAAGAGATTTTTTCCATGTTGTCTGTGACCAGATGGGAGTGTAGCTGAGGATCCAGCTCTTTTAGTAAAGCAGCTTCCAACTCTGATAAACACCACAACAGAAACAGCATTTGACCATAGATCCAGTGAGAAACTGTATAATTATTAGTGCTAATAACAGATCTAAACAGTTTGGAAAAACAAAGGAAACTCACCCATTTTGCGATACAGTCCATCAGCACGGAAGTCTTTGGAAAACTTCTCCATGTAGCAGGAGAAGCTCCAGTAAGTGTCCACTTCTGAGTCCAGCACCTCCAGAAAGCGACTGCACAAATCATTCATTCCCTGAGCGTAACTTACTTCTGCAGAGACCAGAGAAACAAACTGATGATTAAGTTAGACAATGAATGCTGTTTCTGTTGTGGTGTTTATCAGAGTTGGAAGCTGCTTTACTAAAAGAGCTGGATCCTCAGCTACACTCCCATCTGGTCACAGACACAGTGCTTCACAGTTTAACCACTAGATGTCGCCCAAAAATCAGATTAATAAACAGTCAAATAAAAGAGTGTAAATAAACACTACAGTTAAAAAGTTTGGGGTCGGCAAGATTTCATAATATGTCTGCATTTATTTGCTCAAAAAAAAAAAAAAAGGTAAAACAGCAATATTATGAAAAATTATTACACTTAAAAATATATATTTTTCTATATTTTAATATATTGCAAATTTTAATTTATTCTTGTGATGGTAAAGCTGGATTTTGAATTTAAAATCAGCAGCCATTACTTTAGTCTTCAGTGTCATATGATCCTTCAGAAATCATTCTAATATGCTGCTCAAGAAACATTTCTTCTTCTTATTATTATTATCAATAATAAAAACTGTTGCACTGCTTAATATCTTTGTGATAAAGTGATCTCTTTTTTCAGGATCCCTGATAACAAAAAAAGAACAGCATTTATCTTTATTGTTAATTGTACACTATTTAATGTGTCTTTGCTAAATTAAAGTATTAATTTCTTTAACAAAAAGTACTGACCAAAAAGTGTATTTACAACCACGTACCTGGGTGAAAAGCAGCATATGTGATTAGGATATCTCTCAAGACAAGCAGGTTACCTGAACCTTCATTCCTGTGATGAAACACAAGTGATTAGAAAGTCTTTCTCCAGCCAATGCTTCATTCTTCAAAGGACTGATTGAATTTAATAGGAGCATTTTAACAAAGTAAAAACAACTTTGGTACAATCATACAGGTATGCACTGTATGATTGAATCAAATTCGCTTTTACTCTGTTAAAACACTCAAATTAAATTAAATTCGATCATTTTATGTCTGCTGATATTTTAAAATTTGGTCTATTGTTATCAGGAAAAAGATGACTGGTATGCAGAAAGTTTGTGTTTGATGTTACAGCAGCAAAATAGGCTAATGTTATATTAGTTTATATAATTATCATTTGTTCTTTTAAATAAGAGTAGCATTATTTTAATAATAAAAAAAATCCTTAATAGGAAAAGCATTACGTGACCATATTCCTTCTAAAACATCATTTATACTTTTTAAATGTCTTTATGTTTTATGAGTAATTATTCTGCATGCCTATAATTGCAGTGTATGTAATTCAATCATGACAACTCTGAACATTTTAGCATGGGGATGGATATGACAATGTTAATGTATTTGGTCTTGGCGGAACAGATCTGCTACGCTGCTGCTGAATTGCTGCTGCTGCTGTTGGTTATTGCTGTAGTTGTAGATTATTGCTGCTGCTGCAAGCAAGTACAGGAACTAGCTACTGCCAATGCATATGGCTATACGGTGCCATGAGTATTTAAGACATACTGCTGCTGCACAAATAGCATATAAAATAACCCATAGCAGATCTATACAGGTGGAGCTGGGGAAGGTGGAGGGTTTCAGAGAACTCTGAAAGCGCGCTGCAGGAATCTCAAGTGAATGCTAGCCAGCCATATAAATGCAAGGCAGTAAGCTCATTGGCTGCATATGCAGCATGAACCAATCAGATTGTGCCAAGTCGTTTAACTCTCTGAATATCATCAGTTACATTAACAACCCGTCAGCCTGCGCCATCTAGACTTTCATGACTGAACTATATATTGCATAAAGATCATTTAACTTTTAAAGCGTTTTGATAGTTTTAGAATTTAAATCATTAATTAATTTTCAGTTCTGAAAAACCCTTCTGCTGTGAGGCTAAATATCTTCCCGGCAATTTAGATTCCAGAAATGATTTCTTATGTTGGAATGAAAGACACTAAGTACCGGATGAATGCTTCTTATTCTTACCCACAAATACAAAATGGAAGAAAGAGTTAAAACTGAACACAATCTTGCTACTCAAGCTGTGTATGAAATGTTTTTAATTATATTTCAATCATGACAACTCTCTGAACATTTTAGCATGGTGATGGATATGACAATGTTAATGTATTTGGTCTTGGCGGAACAGATCTGCTAGGCTGCTGCTGAATTGCTGCTGCTGTTGGTTATTGCTGTAGTTGTAGATTATTGCTGCTGCTGCAAGCAAGTACAGGAACTTGCTACTGCCAATGCATATGGCGATACGGTGCCATGAGTATTTAAGACATACTGCTGCTGCACAAATAGCATATAAAATAACCCGTAGCAGATCTATACAGGTGGAGCTGGGGAAGGTGGAGGGTTTCAGAGAACTCTGAAAGCGCGCTGCAGGAATCTCAAGTGAATGCTAGCCAGCCATATAAATGCAAGGCAGTAAGCTCATTGGCTGCATATGCAGCATGAACCAATCAGCTTGAGCCAAGTCGTTTAACTCTCTGAATATCATCAGTTACGTTAACACCCCGTCAGAATGCGCCATCTAGAGTTTCATGACTGAACTATATATTTATACATTTCTGCTCTTTTTGTGGATTCTATATGTACTTGGATACTGAAGTATGCTTTCAAAGTGAGCTGAGTTGACCGTACTCAAATCTAGTTACTGTTTAACCACAGTGAAATGATGAGACAGACTCCTGAGTGTTATTTACGTTGAGCTCCAAGGTTGTTTGATATATTGGTGTGGCAATGCCATGTTTACTTCGAGCTGGCAACTCACATTAGTGATGCAAAAAATGAGGCAACTCCTTGAGGTTTGTTTAAACGAACATGAGAACAAATTGACTTTCTACTTTCTTCAGCAGAAATGAAGAATACTGAGGAACTCTGCTATTTGACAAAAGAAAGTTTGAAAGAGAAAACAACATGGGTTGTAGATAAAGATAGAAATGATTTATGTAGCCATAGAGATGCATAATTAAACACGGAATCTGAACAAGGAACAAGGAAATCTTTCCTGTAAGGAAATGAGCAGACATACGAAATTAAACAGGCATAAATGAGGACTGCAGGGTGGACAATGAACACATTTATTGTTATAAAAAGTCATAACAATATGTTAACAATAAGAGTCAACAAAATATATTTTCGTCACACTCTTGCCACTTACCATAAGGATTTGTCAATATACAAATTTAAAAAATAGATTATTTTTAGAGGTTCTAAAAGGATTGTGACCGTAAGTGCTTTTCCACTATTCCATGACTGGCATTTCCTTTATTTAGCATATTAAAATGCACAAATTAAACAAGTTCTCACCGGTAGTATGGAAGATCTCGGTCTGTTCGTGGAACATCTTTGTCAATGATGCGTATGGCCTCCTGAAGCTCTTCCAGGTCAAAGGTTACCCGTTCAAATAGCACCTGCACATTAAAGTCAGCATGAAATCAACATGGATCCAACTTCTTATTACACTTTCTTGGTCTTATTGTGAATTTTTCTCTTTGTAATAACTAAAAAAAAAAAAAAAACTTAAAATCAAAAGCCCTTTTATTTTTTAGCTCCTCTAACCACCCTCATGTAATTTCAAAACTGTATGCATTTCTTTCTTCAGTGGAACACAAAACAAGATATCGTGCCAAACAGTTTTGGTTCTCACTGACGTTTATAGTATTTTTTTTTTGGGTCCATACTATGGAAGTCAATGGGAACCAAAACTGTTTGGTTACCAACATTCTTCAATATATCTTCTTTTGTGTTCCACAGAAGAAAGAAAGTCATACACTCATACACATTTGGAACAACATGAGGGATGAGTAAATAATGACAGAATTTTCATTTTTGGCTGAACTATCATTTTAAGCAGGTAGATTTACCTGAGCCTGCAGTTGCAAAAAGGACATCTTCTCTCTGGCCTCTTCTGACTCATACTGCAGTTTATTCTGCTCTCTGTCCTGCCTCTGCTCAAAAAACCTCACTGCTGTCAGCAGTTCAGCTGAAAAAACAAAAACAGGCAGAAACAGAGAGAAAAGAATATTTATTTATTATTAGTTCAACATCAGTTACATCGGTTAGTTATGCATACACCAGAGGTTTTCAATATCAACACTGATTTTTATTGCAGGTAGTAAGAGTTGATAACGCTGGGTACACACTAAAAGATTTTTAAAATCTTATAAGATCTTCAAGATGTGAGAGACCACAAACATGAGGATAAAAAATCCTAGATTTAACCGTTTTGCTCCTATAGTGTGTGGTGTCCTCGGGGTTCCCCCCCACACATCAGGATTTCTGACATGTTGAATATTTACGATTCGCGATCGGGGCGCCTCCGACGTTCTTCCGAGCAGATTCAGTCACACTTAACACACCTCACACCACAGGAAAATCTGATAAGATAATCTTTAGAACAACCAAGATAATCGGGACACTACCTAGGGTTGTCGGAAGGGGAAAAATCAGCCCGATTATCTTGTGGTGTGTACCCAGCATAAGGGCTAACCGTTACATATTAAAAGTGTTTGTTCTGCTCAGAAATATCATTTACCATCAGTGCCATTAAGACGCAGACGAACGGCTCCAGGAAGCAGCTGTTGCCACTTCCTCTTCATGACCTGATAGCGCACCGCCATCTGCTCCAGCAGCAGGGGGCGCTCCAGAGCCGTAGAGCTGCAGGGGTACACGCCAAACAGAAAGCGCCATACCAGACCACGTTCGTCAGGCGACACGCCACCTGAATCACACAAACAGGACACAAATCAGACATCTGAAGATGATATACTATGAACTATGGCTTGGGACATGTGCTGTTTCACAGTGGACCCTTTGCACAGACTGTGATGACATGTTTACAGTTATTAACATCATAAATCTAGTTTTTCATATTGTAATTTTTTTCATTTTATAACTCAACTTAAACTTTATAACTTACAGAAAACTGGTTAATGCTGCTGGCTGAGGGAGTGGCGTGATTGACATCGTTCTCAGTTCTGACCAACGTGATCAAAGTAATCATTTGGAAAGTCAGAGAAACACTATTGTGGATTTTTTCTTTTGCTATTGGAGCAAATGCGAACATAATTATATTTTATGTAGTTTTCACTCACCACTATAGAAGTTTACCCAACTCTGACAACTTCTCCTGAGAACCCCGGAAATGTGAAAATGATTGATTACAGTTCCTTTTAATTGACAAGTATATTGACTATTTTTGAGAGCTGTAATTTACAGAAAATTTAAAAAAAAAA
>NW_015636077.1:141175-146511 GCF_001515625.1 Sinocyclocheilus rhinocerous
AAAAAATATATATATATATATATATAATGTATTACAGAAAGAGAGAAAAATATGAATAATAAAATAAAATTGAAAATGCCCCTTTTCTATTGAAGTAAGCAGGGTTATTATAGTTAACTAAAACAAAAAAAAATGTTATTACTTGAAATAAAATATAAAAACTTTTTTATTCCAGCTAGTTGACAGAAGGCAACATTTCTCATTTTTATTTAGTTTAACGATTGGCCTACTAAAACAATTAAAACTAAAACTGAAATAAAAACTATACAGACATATATATATGTAGCGTCTCGACCAATCTGACACACTAATTTTTATTTGATTTAACAAATCAATTATTCATTAGATTAACAAATCGTCACAGTCCCCTCACTCAATAAACTGGATGCCAGGATTTCTGCAGAACACCAGGCCCCCTGGTCACCATGACAACTAATCATGATATCACTGGTTTTATGACCCCCCAGGAATGTGAGTAGAATAACCTATATATATATATATATATATATATATATATATATATACAAAACTACACAAAATACTAAAACCAATACAAAATTGCTAAAATCTTAACTAAAATTAAAATGACAATTGAAAATGTAAAAACAAAAACTGAATAAAAACTACGATCGTATCTTAATGTTTCTACAATAACACTGGAAGTAAGTCTATTGTTTTTATTATTATAATTTTTTAAAAACACCCCCAGTCGCATCTCCATTTAAAGTTGCTAACTGATAACTTGCTTACAAAGGAATGTCAGCTGATATTGTCAGTGTCCTTAAATACAATTGATTGGAAAGCCAATACATTAGTATTAAACGAATACAGTTTAAACGAATGTATTGACCAAACAAACAGAGCGTCATCACTTTTAAGATACCAACTTTTAATTGCATCACTTTAAAGGAATGTGTTACACCACAGAGAACAAGACAAACCTCAACATTCGCATCGCATTAGCAATTCAGCATTTCACAATGAGCTGACACAGTCGGCCAAGAGAGAGTTTGAGGGTCCACACAGAACAAAACAACCTCTAATCCCCTTCTATATCAGCTTTATTCTCTTCTTACAGAGCTGATTATGTAATTTGTTCACTTTGTACAAATTCTAATGTCATCGAATACGAGGAATGTTTTTTATAAATGAGAGGCCTTCACACGCACAGCAGAAGATCCACTGAAGCACGTTTGCTGAAGGTCTGTGCTGGAAAGCTGGTCCGACTTTGAATCATGTTGTATGTGTTTAAAAATTACTGATGTGGTCACATTTGCATCACACTCTCGTGACACATTTTAATGTAAGATTAGGGTGTGTTGCTGAATATTAAGCTTCAAATGTGACTGGATCTCATGAATGCTAATAGGTGCAGATCTGAGTTACTTTAGAAACCCACTGAATAGATTACTACAAGGCCATCAAGAAAAATCACATCGCTTACTCAAAATAAAAAAAAATAAACAAAGTTGCTAAAATAAGCTGATAAAACAAGATTAATTGAAATAGCCAAATCTTATACCATTGAAATTATATTCATAAACATTTTAAAAAACAAAGCCGTTCACCCAAAAATTTTAATTTACTCACGCTCAACCCATCCAAGATGTAGACAAGTTTGTTTCTTCATCAGAACAGACTTGGAGAAATTTAGCATTATATCACTTGCTCATAAATGAATCTAGTGAAAGCAGTGAATGGGTGCCGTCAGGATCATCACAATAAACCACAAGTAATCCACACGACTCCTGTCCATCAATTAACGTCACGTGAAGTGAAAAGCTGTTTTTAAGAAACAAATCCATCATTAAGATGTTTTTAACTTCAAACCGTTGCTTCCAGCTAAAATATAAGCCCTCTATCTGAAATCTCTAGTAAAAAAGTAATCTTGTCTGAATCAGGAGAGAAACATACAAAGATCAAGCACTGCTGTTTGGACTCTCATTCTGACGGCACCCATTCACTGCAGAGGATCCATTAGTTAGCAAGTGATGTAATGCTAAATTTCTCAAACTCATCTACATCCAGGGTGGCCTGAGGGTGAGCTGCTAGTACATTTTAGACCTACTGTATCTAGAGTCTTGTTTGACTCTAAAAGAGCATTGAATTCAGCTAGCAACCGTGCTGTCTGCTGTCACATCTAAAGTATGACTAATCCTGTTAGCATGAATCATATAGTTCTACACAGCACAGATTCTATAGCTCTCAGGATTACTAAAAAGCCATCTGTTTGTAGGAAAACAAATCACTTGACTATCACTTGGCAAGAGGAGGACCTTTGAGTAAGCCAGTGATTCCAGACAGTCATCCATCTGTTTTATATGTTAATTACTTCCCTTTGAATACAATAAAATGCTATTGAAATTGATTGCTAGAGATAGATAACAGTGTCAGAAAATACACAAATTTGTTTGTTTACAATAGTAGGGATTTCCATGGACATCTGTTGTTTTTATTTTGACCTAGTTATTGTATTATATCATAATAATTTTTTTATTCTCTACCCCTAAACATAACACTCACACAAGCCCTTCTGCATTTTCACATTTTCATTAAGACATATTTAATTTATGTCAATTTAAGCCATTTAACAAAATTTGGCAACAAAAAAAAAATCATAATTTCATAATTTGAAATCAACCCTATCAGACACGACAACATTCTACTGGATATACTAAAAAAAAATTTTTTTCATAATTTATACTTTTATACTTTATACATAATTTATATTTTTTAATAATTTATACTTTGTGATTCTAATAGAATCAGTAGCAGAACTGGTTACACATTTTGATTGTGAAAAATTCCATAGAATTAATTTTGACACAACATTTGTTGTGCCAATATTATTTTATATTTTTTATATATAACCAATCAATATATTTTGCGATGTGTATCTGTAACTCTGTGTCGGTTGTGACAACTTAACCCACAACCGGTGTAACATCTTGAGATGTAACATCTTGTGTTGAAATTATTGCAGTAAATTATGTCATCCCCCACCATCACCTCCATCCATCCAGTCAATACATTTTACGGTCTTGCCTGAAAATTGATTTTTGTATTTAGAATTATATATAGAATTGCTTTTATATTTACGTTATATTAGACCTAATTCTACTGTCACCTCAGGAGGCTGGTGGTCATGTTTAATAGTGATTCATTTCTAATGGCTTAACCTGATTATGTCATGATACCGGCTCTGTAAGTATTACCGTTTTGAAAAATATGCATCCTGAGCCTGGATTCGTCCACTCGCCCCTCTGCGTCCATCACGCCTGGCAGCGACATGCTCGCGCAGGCAGACTCAGGTGAGATCACAGGTGCGACGGACCGACGGATGCTGCACTTCATTCCCTTCAACTTCCCAACGGGTCCATTACTGTCCAGATGGTTTTGACCTTTCCCTTCTACATGTGGTTCATCACAAGATGCGATCATTTTGTCAAACCCTTTGAAGACTCTTTCTCACAGGCATTGAAGTTGTCGTGAAGCCACGAGGCGATAAAAGCGTCAGGTAAAAGTCTTCGGCGGTGTTTTCGAAAGCTCATTTTAGACGAACGAGATAGTGTTTTGATAGTGAGCACTCCCCTCCTCCCTGTCATATGACTTAAACCTCTCTCTCTCTCTCTCTCTCTCTCTCTCTCTGTCTCTCTCTCTCTCTCTCTCTCTTTTTATCTCAAGATCTCAAGGCCCTGGAGCTGAAACCGCTGTGGCCATAAAGGTCAATGTCTCCCCCATGTGGTGAGTCGCTTTTGCCCTTTCTCTCTTTAGGAAAAGGTTTAAGCTGCATTTTGTAATAAAAACAAATTCATCATTAAGCTGTTTTAAATTTAAACCCTTACTTCTGGCCAAAAAAGTACATAATTCATAGTAACGCTTCCTCCAGGGACAAAGTCCATCCCCTGTTGTCCTCTCACATCAAAATCCACCGACATGTTTGTTTAGAACTGTGTAGAGCAGTTTGGACTCTCATTCTGACGGCACCCATTCACTGCAGAGGATCCATTGGAGAGCAAGTGATGTAGTAATGCTAAATTGAAGAAACAAACTCTGGATGGCCAGAGGGTGAGTAAATCTTCAGCTAATTTTCATGTTTGGGTGAACTATTCCATTATGCATTAAATTAAATACACTTGTATCACACTTTCATTTTGTTTAACCACAACTTATAAATTGTAAATTTGTACCCACACAGTGTTGGATGAGGTTGATAACAAGTATAACAATAATGATATGTATAATATAATAGAACATAATATTCAACATCCCACAACTGATGAAAAAAATGAGACATCAAAAAAATGAAGAATATTCTCTATGCCCATTTCCATTGATATTAATGTTGTATGCCGTTAACGCCTACTGTATGTCAGCAAATGTTTTTTTTTTTCAAAGACACTGATAGCTTCTAATTGAAGTTTAACAAATCTGTTGGTGACTAAACCACAATCGACTCCTTTCAGCGATTATGCCATATGAAGTAGGACCACGGGTTTCAGTATTAATATCAAACCTCAAACGACGGTGGTTCGCAAGTGCATTTTATGTTGGAAAACAATAATTTCTGTCATCACTGGTACAACTTAACAGAAAACATTTTCTTGTGAAATGAATGTAACGATTGCTGGTCGTCTAAAAACCCGGGTACAGCACCGTGTGGGAGCAGTAATACGACCAAACAATGATTCAGATCTTCCACATGATCCTTCAGAAATCATTCTAATATGCTGATTTGCTGCTCAAGAAACATTCTTATTATTATCAATGTTGAAAACAGTTGTGATGTACCAGTGTACTAAACATTTGGCCTCCTGAATGTCTCCATGAGTCTGGCAGTGCATGGTGATGTTTTCACCGGGTGTGCTGTACACTTCACCTGGTCACTGCTTTACCCAGTTTTAAGTATGAGCCTTTCCTGTGACAAAGAACACAAATTTATTCTGCTTATGAAGAAACATCCAAAAGATATTTTAAGTCATCTAATCTTGGCGAGCAAAGATTCAGCAATCATGCAAGCTCATGTTAGTATTGATAATGAAACTGTGTGTGTAAAACGGCTTAATTTTCTTTTGCGTGATTTCTGTATGCTTAAGACTATAAAATCAATCAGACAACTGTATTAATAAAATCATAGCCATAGGTAACTGTCTAGAACTACAATTGTAATTTGTAAATAATATAATTTAATTACAATTAATTAATTAATTTACTTTTATATTTTATTAAAGTTCTATTTTGACCCCTATAGTAGGTGTTTTTTTTTTTACTTCCATAATATTTGACGGAGGGGGCACAACAATACAATTCTGCTTAGGGCACCCATTTGGCCAGCA
>NW_015636077.1:146598-158418 GCF_001515625.1 Sinocyclocheilus rhinocerous
TTTCTAGTCGTGTCCTCTTTTGGAAGGCCAAACAAAGTATTTTCGCTTTCACAACTAAACACACAGCGTCACACACGGCGGGCTTGAATGAGCGGCGGCCAGCGGGCTTGCGGCAACCTTATGTGACGACCCCGGGCAGCACGGATCAGCTCTTGGCATGACGAAGCGGATATCGTCGTCTTTTGGAAGGCCAAACAAAGATGACCCCTTTAAATGACTCACTCAAGATGTACTTGTTTTATTGCTGGATGAATCAGCGTTCTTGAATGAATCTCTTGTATGATTCAAAGACATACATTTAAACAGCCCCTTTTCGCCACCTACTGGTGTAACAATGTAATCGATAAATCTTCATTTGAAGTGTCAAATTACTTTCAAAAGGTGATTTACTCTATTTTAATCACTACCATACACATCGTACACACAGTTTATATCTGAATAAACTTTTATCCCAGTACTTATGTGATTTGAATGTTTGTAACAGAAATAATGATAATGTGTGGCTGAAGAGACTGTGAAGCTGTTTCAGATGACAGCTGCTTTCTTTAGGTCAGCGGCAGCGCTAACGCAGATTTAAATGTTCAAATCACACTGGTGTGATCATACGCTGCATGCACGAACCATGTGATCACAACATTGATCGCACACATCAAAGGTTGAGGAATGAGGGGGGGGGGGGGGAGTAATTTATCGATGTGTTTTTGTAAGAAAAATATCCATATTTAAAACGTTATAAAATGTAATCTCTAGCTTCCGCTAACTGGTGTGCGTGCAGCACCATGTTGAGTACTTTTTCCATGATGGATTGACGCAGTTTATTGGACTATTGAATATCACCCTTTCACTGCCACTATAAAGCTCGGAAGAGCCAGGACATTTTTTTAAATCTAACTCCGATTGAATTCGTCTAAAAGAAGAAGTCATAGCCTACAAAACCTAGGATGGCTTGAGGGTGAGTGAATTATGGGGTAATTTTCATTTTTGGGTGAAATATCCCTTTAAATGCAGTGCTGTAACCACCACAGACATCATGTTTTCTCATCTCCCATTCCCTTTAAAAGCCAGTTGCGCTTGCACCATGCGGATTCGCTATTTACATGGCGGTTCTCCAGAGAGGAAACGAATCTGCTCGTGCGCGAGGTTAAAGCGCACGAGCAGACCATCTACAGGGCACAATAATAATCTCTTACATTGTAATCCTTTCATTTTTAATATTTGGCACGTTTGTGTGATACTGCGCGTCCCTGTGTGTGTAATAAGCAGAGTACGCACGTTGTGCACCTGATTATAGGCGCATATTACTAACTATAAAAAAAATTTAATAAAAAATATTGCACCATTGACTTTAGACCAGGTTTTAGTTGGTCAATGGCGCAATCATTTTCAGTTGCCTCAAAATAGCAACGCGCCAACAATGCGCCTGAACACACCTCGTTTTCAGAACAGATGGGCGCAAGTGCAATATATTCCTTCCACTATAATAAGTGAAGCCAAAACATTCTCAGGCCCTGTCCCAAATCGCACCCTAAACCCTCGCAGTCTTCCTCTGAGTCCACACTTTTGTGATGTAATGCCGCTTTGACTGTCGGGTAGAAGTTTGCTGCGGAGCTCACCTCAGTGCGGGCTCGGCAGAAGTGCGCATCGAGGGTGCATAGTGGCCGCAAAGGGGCTCGCGAGCACCATTCTGAAAGCTAAAATGAGGAATGGGACACCCTACGGTCTCGTGGACTTAACAGACACGCACACGTGGCGGCCATTATGTCTGCAAGACCGCAAGTGCACATGAAGTGTGCAATTTGGGACAGGGCCTCAGTATGGCCGCTCTCATCTTGCGAAAATGACGTAATTTGGAGCCCGAGTCTGCGCAGTAGATCGTGAGGTGGAGCCGCGGTATCAAAGTCCTGCCCAAACTCCTGCAGACCCAATTGCAAGATCACAGTCATGACACCACAACCCGTTTTTATCAAATAACTGATTAAAAGAAAACTTATTAGAAAAAATAACTCTTACATGACAGCATGATAAGAACTACCTAAAATGACGGACACCATATTTGGAAAAAAAAAATTTGAAGTGTAATTTGACTATTTAGTTTGTCTCACGTGCCATTAGATTACATGAGGAGGTTGGGGTTTATGACCTATACTGGGTCCAGCCACCTGGGGCAATCAGAATGCTCACACACATGTGCTCACACACAAATCAGAATGCTCACACACATGTGTCACACATCCTTAGGGGGCCCCAGTGTTCAGTGTGATGGTGCTGGATGTGTTACTGCCGACCCGTACTGCCTGAGGTCTTCCAGTCAGGAAGTCCAACAGCCAGTTGCACAGCGAAGTGTTGAGCCCCAGCTGGACCAGTTTGTGAATGAGCTGTTGAGGGATGATTGTGTTGAATGCTGAACTGAAGTCTATGAACAGCATTCTGACATATGAGTCTTTTTTGTCCAGATGTGTGAGTGCTGAGTGGAGGGTAGTGGCGATGGCGTCATCTGTCGAGCAGTTGGACCGATATGCAAACTGGAAGGGATCCAGGGAGGGGGGCAGACTTGATGTGGTGCATGACTAGCCGTTCAAAGCACTTCATGAGAATAGGGGTAAGTGCAACTGGACGGTAGTCATTGAAGCAGGATGGAGACGACTTCTTTGGGACTGGAATGATGGTGGTAGCTTTGAAGCTGGCGTGCGTGGAGTTTAGCTCTAAAAATGTGGTTCTACCGACATCGAGCAGAAACTCACGACTGTATGCGCGCTTAGAGACAGATAGACGCGACGAATACGTACAAAAACACTGCGACTCACAAGATAAAAAACACGAAAACACCGTTCTGTCGGGAGAGAGAGAAGCCGCAGTGTGTGCACGCGCCGCCATCTTGGATTCATCAACATATATATATATATGTTGTTTATATATATGTTATATAATATATATAACCCTAAAACCCTTTATTACCCTAAAAACATTTAAATCCTTTAATTAATTTAATGATTGAAAAATGATTCAAAACATGATTAGGCCTTTTTTAAATGGACTTGATTAATTTGTGCAATCGGTCACTAGATGGCTCTCATTAATTTATTTTCATACTAGTTTGACAATTTGAAGTGGAAATGTGACAAAAGGTTAGTTTAGGGAGATTTTGCTATCGCAGATCTGTCACAATCCACTAAGTGTTATATAAGAATGTTCTCTTGTAAGTATCTTCTGCTTTTGATGTCTTTGGAAATAATGATGGTTAACATTAGGCTAAATGTGATTTCTTTCCACAGTGATTGGGGGAAAAAAGCTGACTTTATTTCCTTAAAGGATTTTGCAATTATACCCAGGGTATTAAGTAGCCAAATGTTAGTGTAATCTATTAACTATGCAAAAAAAATAAAATAAAATAAAAACTCTTTTTTACATAAGTAGGCCTACCAGATATGGGTGTCATGTCATAAACAATTTTAATACGACTGACTTTGTCTTTTAATGTGAATTTAATAAATACATCGTAAGTTACTAATTATAACACTTTCATTCTACAGAAAGAGAGCAAAGATCATTTACATCAAAAGAACATTATCATTGACTTCAGTCTAGCCAGAGTTCAAGCACTCTCAGAAACTCCCATTATAATGAAGCTGTTTACACTTTGAAATGAATATCTTGCTTACATCGTACACACATCTGCACTTTGTTTTTATTCTGATGAGAGAATTCACCAGAGAGCAGAATTTAGTCGGTGAGCGCGCGCACTGAACAAAACACTGGTGCTTCAGCGATGACTCATCTGAACGTCTCTGATTAGCCACTGAATTCATAAGCTCAACAGAATCGTGTGTGATTGGTTATAATGCACAGCACTGCATAAACGCGTCTGTCTCTGGCTCAGCGCCAGCCATAGCGCGAGCACAGATTTGAATTTAGAATCTGGTGATGTGCCGAACTGAACATTCTAATAACAAATATCACAATATCAAATATATAAAAAAAATTATTATTTATTATATATAAATAATATCGGTTATTTTTTTTAATTTTGGAAGCTGCATTCAAAATCCACTTGGCTCAAAAATCTGAGGGGGCATGTGCCCTATGGAAGGCCAAAAGGGCCTTCTTAAACAGGAGATTGCTGGCTCTAATATTGTGCATTGTGTATTTTTTGGTCCCCCGGGGAAATCAGGAAATGGCCTGATATTAACTTAAAATGGGTGTTCTGATTGGTATATTTAAATTCTCTGCATATATGGTGCACTGTAAATGACTCTTTTTAATTTTTTACTCGAGTGCATATACTCAAGTAACACAGTACGCATTATGCAGTCTGCAGTATGGGATTGGCTGATGAACGGTCAGATGCAAAACAGGAAACCGTCCCACCCAGTCAAAGGCTGCCTTGGTCATTTGGCACTTCATCAGTGTATTGTTAGAGGAAGTGTTTTAGTGTTACTTGAGTATATGCACTCGAGTAAAAAAGTCAAAATAGTATTTTACAGTGTACCATAAATGCAGATAATTTAAATATTAAAAAGATATTCAATCGTAAATAAACTGAATTAGAAGAATAAAAAAAAACTCAAAATACATTTCAGTAAAAAAGCAAAATCTTGGTGTGTATTTGATCATGGTATAATCAGAGGCGTCATGCCCATTCAAACCGAGGGGGCACTATGGAAGGCCAAAAGGGCCAAAAACATGTGAATTTTAACACGTCAACAACACGTTAAATATGCGTATTTCACGTGTTAAATACATGTTGTTTGCGCATGAAAAATCAGTGTGTTAAATATACGTATTCAACATGTATATAACGTGTTAAATACGAGTGAAATATGCATTAAAAATTAGTTTGAACGGGTCAGTGTCATTGGCTGCTGAAGACGTGGGTCAAACCATTTCTGTGAGCTTAGGGGGGTGTACCATTCATAGACTAGGCTACCACCATTTACCATGCAATAGATCAGCTTATTTAGCCTATTTATTTTGTCCTTTTAGTCTTTGTTGTAAAGCCTATAGAAATAATATATTAAAATTGCAGTTTTATGAAAAATTAGATAAAAATAAAATTGCCTGATTTTTCGACACTCATTCCTTTTTGTAAACAAACACATTAGTGTTTAGCTTCAAAGTTAGCATCAAAGCATTGACATTTTCGTGGAGAAATCAGTTACAATGGGGGTAAGCAAAAATGGTTATACAGTTAAAATATAATTTTAGACCAGCTCCAATACACCTGATCCAGCTAATCAAACTCTTCAGGACAGTGGCCCTCCAGAAACTGAGTTTGACACCCCTGCCCTATAAAGTCACGAGAACAATAGACTGCACACACGTTGCAATCATTCACAGCTCTAAAACAACATGAGGCTGGTTTTGTGAATAGAAAGTCTGTTGTACTGTAGGTCTATTGTACATGTGAGCTTTTAGTGACATAAATTCTGATTTAAAATAGTAATGAATATGTTAACACACTGACCTACTGTACAATTCATCATGCAGATGATTTGTATGAATGTATGATCACAAGCTTGGATGTCAAGTGGCCTGGCTCAGTCAGAGTCTGTGTTCTGTCAGTGCTTGAGAAAGGTAAAGTAAGTGGGGAACTGAAAAAAATGAGTTAGCATTAATAGCGCAGTCTCATTTGAGTAAACTGCTGGTTAGGTTTAAAACCCGTCACAGGGGTGGTAGGTCAACAAAGCCAACACTGAGTAGTTGCAGGGGTTTGAATTATATTTTCTCTTGATCTGCTGCCAATAACACTGAGTTCTTGCAGGGGTTTGGTTAATAGCTTTAAGGTCAAAGTTGACAGAGAAAGTTCATGAGCTGCTTCATGGCATCAACAAAGCCTGATTGCATTGGTTTGGTTTTGTCAAATCAAAACTATTCCTGTAACCGAGTTTGTTCAGCTACCTTCATGGTATAGGTCATTGTGCAGATTGCAGTACAATTAGTCTTCTGTCCTAGCCTTTTAATACTTTCAGTAAGCCAATCAAGTCTGTCACATTGCTAAACCAACATATAAACTGTCACAAAAGCAGCCATAAATTTAATTCTAGCTGTTACGAAGTGTACAATAGGCTACTCAGTAACAATCCAGATTACTTGCATATACTGTATAAACTATATGTGTGTGGTTCTAAAAAACAGAGCTACTTAGTATTTTTATGTTTATTTGTTTACTTACATTTTATGAAGTACTTTAACAAATTACCTCATCATTTCACAGATAAATTGCTTTAATACCAATTTTCTGGGTAACCTTGGACTTTAGTACAGTAGAATACTTCTGCTGTCAGGAAAGCCAATCAAGCTCTTATACCTGTCCTGACCTGAGTACAAGCTCTCATTCTAATCCTGAAATTCTTATATAAAATCTTAAATACCATATTTAAATACTTTAAGTCTTTAAATACATTTAAATGGATAACATCACCTGTGTACCTAATTACTGTTTGTAAGATGAGGGCATAATCTCAAAACAAAAAGAGGTTTCGATAAGCGCCACCTGCTGGCGATAGCTATAAATGTAAGCACAATAAAAGCTCACGTTGTTTTCCGAAGACAGGTATTGATTACAATGGTCTGTATCTTAAATCTGTATTTTTTTGCTTACCTCCACTGTAACTGATGAAACATAATTACATTACATCTATATAATTTATATTTATATATACATTTATATTTATATTTATATAATAAATATTCAGTTTTGTATATTATAGTGAAATAGTGTTATTAAAATGTTAATGTTTAAATGTTTTTATTTAGAAATAATAACCATAATCATTATTAGTTATATTGATATATAAAAAAACATTTTTTGACCAAATTGTACAGCCCTACAAGTACAGAAAACCTGGTGTTTTTATAATTATTATTATTATTAATTTTTTGGCCTTTTAAAACTGCACATTTTAGAGTGGTCTTTT
Organism: Sinocyclocheilus rhinocerous; assembly: GCF_001515625.1. Taxonomy (NCBI): domain Eukaryota; kingdom Metazoa; phylum Chordata; class Actinopteri; order Cypriniformes; family Cyprinidae; genus Sinocyclocheilus; species Sinocyclocheilus rhinocerous. The sequence goes on from NW_015636077.1 coordinate 153,513, forward strand.
ATTGTGGCCAGCCTAAGGCACCTTGATATGCCACACCTGTGAGGTGGATGGATTATCTCGGCAAAGGAGAAGTGCTCACTAACACAGATTTAGACAGATTTGTGAACAATATTTGAGAGAAATAGGCCTTTTGTGTACATAGAAAAAGTCTTAGATCTTTGAGTTCAGCTCATGAAAAATGGGGGCAAAAACAAAAGTGTTGCGTTTATAATTTTGTTCAGTGTAGTTACTGTGGCTACTATCTGCAAGGACATCATCAGTTTGTGGTTTCTATGGTTTTACTACAAAAATGGTTATACAGTTAAAATAATTTTAGAGATTTAGATCAAATTTGTGGGCTTTCCCTGATACTTGCATGAAATACTAGCATGCTTTTACATGCCTTTACTGTACAGCAAATGGAATGTATTGTGTTGCAGTTTATTTATTTATTTTCAGTACATACTTGTGTGTGGTGAACATCGTGCAGTGTGGTGGGCCTCACACTGTAGGCGTACATTCACAGTTTCATACGTTTATCTACTTTGTCCATCAAAGAAGGCTTTAATAAAATAGTTAAGAAAGATGACAAGTGACACTGCATTGACTCCCCTTTTAAATTGCTAATTTAACACTTTACACTTTTTTATATAAGCATGCAGGTTTCACTTAGAAAGCACCTAATCATACAATACAGTACATATTAAAAAGGTCAACAATAAGTTTAAGCATTCCCTACAGCACAAGTGCACAACACATTTCCTGCAGGGCCACTGTCCTGCAGAGTTTCGATCCAACCAGCTCCAACACACCCAGCTAATCAACTCTTCAGGACAGTGGCCCTTCAGGAACTGAGTTTGACACTCCTGCCCTATAGAGTCATAAGAACAATAGACTGCACATATTGCAATCATTCACAGCTCTAAAACAACATGAGGCTGGTTTTGTGAATAGAAAGTCTTGTACTGTAGGTTTATTGTATATGTGAGCTTTTAGTGACATCAGTTCTGATTTAAAATAGTAATGAATATGTTATATGAATATGTTAAACAGTGAACAGCTTAATTTGTTCTATATTGTAGCCTATATCAAGAATGTCTCAAAAACAAGCACTTAGCCAATGAACTATGCCCTTAGCAGGGTCACTGTATACAGTAGTGTAACATAGAACATGCAGGTGACTTCCCCCAAAATTAATCAAAAAAGGCTATGACATATACTTACAACTTTGAATTATAATGTATTTCGATCTGCTGCCAATAACACTGAGTTGTTGCAGGGGTTTGGTTCATATAGCTTTAAGATCAAAGTTGACAGAGAAAGTTCATGAGCTGCTTCATGGCATCAGCAAAGCCTGATTGCATTGGTTTGGTTTTGTCAAATCAAAACTATTCCTGTAACCGAGTTTGTTCAGCTACCTTCATGGTATAGGTCATTGTGCAGATTGCAGTACAATTAGTCTTCTGTCCTAGCCTTTTAATACTTTCAGTAAGCCAATCAAGTCTGTCACATTGCTAAACCAACATATAAACTGTCACAAAAGCAGCCATAAATTTAATTCTAGCTGTTACGAAGTGTACAATAGGCTACTCAGTAACAATCCAGATTACTTGCATATACTGTATAAACTATATGTGTGTGGTTCTAAAAAACAGAGCTACTTAGTATTTTTATGTTTATTTGTTTACTTACATTTTATGAAGTACTTTAACAAATTACCTCATCATTTCACAGATAAATTGCTTTAATACCAATTTTCAGGGTTGCCTAGGACTTTAGTACAGTGGAATACTTCTGCTGTCAGGAAAGCCAAATCAAGTTCTTATACCTGTCTTGACCTAAGTACAAGCTCTCATTCTATTCCTGAAATTCTTGTATAAAGTCTATATAAGAATTATAAAGTACCGTATTGTCCCGAATATAAGACGATATTTTTTTCTTGGAAATACATCTGAAAAAACGCGGTCGTCTTATATTCGGGGTCTAGACTTTGACATGTCAATAATACACCCACAACACTAGGTGTAGCCAAATACGCATAGAACGAGTGTGCCATGAAATACATAATGTAATGCGTGTTGTAAAGATCGCGAGTAAAAACAAAAGAAGCAGAAAACCTTACAGCTGCATGAGTCGTGACTGTCACGTTAGCCTGATGGCACCAAACTCACTTTGTGATTTTAAAACGTAAGACAGTACCCAGATTTGAAGACTACAGTAAGATTTAACTTCTACTGTTAATAAGATTTTGGTAGGCTACTAGTAGATGGATAGCCTAAATGTCCTAATTCAGAAGGGCTACCTGTTTTTTTTTTTTTATGGTATATCAAAAAGTGTATATTTTTTAAATGTGATTGTTGGTACATTTGACCAGTTTTTACCATACTTTCAAAACAAAAATTAAAATAGGAAAAATATGCAATATGAAAATAATTGAAGACAAAATGTGTTACTGAGAAAAGACAAGATTTGGTTTTTAAAAAGCCTTTTTCCAAAAGGTACATCTGGAAAAAGGGGGGGGGTCGTCTTATAATCAGGGTCGTCTTATATTCGGGCCAATACGGTAATAAGTGTAACCTGCTGGATATAGCTGTAAATGTAAGCACAATAAAAGCTCATGTTGTTTTCCAATGACAGATATTGGCTACAATGGTCTGTATCTTAAACCTGCATTGCTTGCTTACCTCCACTGTAACTGATTTCCCCACACAAATAATAATGATTTGATGCTAACTTAAGTTTGATCACTGTTAAAGCTAGAATGTTCACTAATGTGTTTATTTACATAAAGGCATGAGTGGAGAAAAACGAGGCAATTTTATTTGTATCACATTTTTCATAAAACTGCAATTTAAATATATTATTTCTATAGGCTATACAAAAAAGACAAAAAAGGGACAAAATAAATAGGCTGAATAAGCTGATCTGTTGCATTGTAAATGGTGGCAGCCTAGTCTATGAATGGTACACCCTTCCTAAGCTCACAGAAATGGTTTGACCCAAGAATTCAGGAGCCAATGACACTGACCCGTTCAAACTGTTTTTAGCGCATATTTCACGCGTATTTAACAAATTATATACATGTTGAATACGCGTATTTAACGCACTGATTTTTCATGCGCAAACAACGTATTTAACGCGTGAAAATACGCGTATTTAACGTGTTGTTGACGTTAAAATTCACATGTTTTTGGCCCTTTGGGCCTTCCATAGTGCCCCCTCGGTTTGAATGGGCATGACGCCTCTAATTATACCATGATCAAATACATACCAAGATTTAGCATTTTTACTGAAATGTATTTTGAGGTTTTTTTATTATTTTAATTCAGTTTATTTATGATTAAATATCTATTTAATATTTAAATTCTCTGCATATGTGGTGCACTGTAAAATACTATTTTATTCTTTTAATTCAGTTTATTTATGATTAAATATCTATTTAATATTTAAATTCTCTGCATATATGGTGCACTGTAAAATACTATTTTGACTTTTTTACTCGAGTGCATAATACTCAAGTAACACTAAAAACCCTTCCTCTAACAATACACTGATGAAGTGCCAAATGACCAAGGCAGCCTTTGACTGGGTGGGACGGTTTCCAGTTTTGCATCTGACCGTCCATCAGCCAATCCCATACTGCAGACTGCATATGCGTACTGTGTTACCTGAGTATATGCACTTGAGTAAAAAAGTCAAGAGAATCATTTACAGTGCACCATATTTGCAGAGAATTTAAATATACCAATCAGAACACCCATTTTAAGTTAATATCAGGCCATTTCCTGATTTCCCTGGGGGATCAGGGAGCCAGCAATCTCCTGTTTAAGAAGAAGAAGAAGAAGAAAAAAAATATATAAGGAAAAAAATATATATATATATACAGTATTTATAAATATGTATTGTTCTTGGCTAATTTATTGCAATGGTACATATGGTACATATTAGTACTTTAAAAGTACATATAGTTTTTGAAAAGATACTGCCCCAGTGACAGTTTTGTAAACTTGTACTTTCTGAAAATATAAATGTGTTGATAGTTCGAACAATGCAATCTTGCAGAATGTTATGTAGTCAGTTTTCATTCAGTTTGCATAGATATGTTTTTTTTACTTTTATTAGTTTTAATAATTACAAGGAAGGCTCAGGAAATTATGACTCATGCTAATATTACACAATTTGGAACTTTGGAGTGCTGATTTAGTCACATAATTAAATCATGAAACTGAATTGGCCTCAGTTGACTGGAGACAATGTATAATGAACTTTTATGCTTTCACTTTCATTTCTGGAGAAAAGATCTGTTTTCAGAAGCTTGCAGGCACAGTATAAGGCAACTCAAAGCCTTATACTGAGCCTGTAAGCTTCTGAAAATAACAATAAATACACAGACAAAATACTTTAAGACATTTTAGTAAGTATAGAGCTTTAGGTCAAAAATGACCGTTAAAGTCAAGACTAGGGCTGAACAATATGGTCAAAATGTATATCACAATATATTTCTTAATTTCGGTCGATACAATATAATTCCGATATCGATATGAACACCATTTAAAAAAAAGCCTCATAAAAACTGCAAAGAACACCCACAACAGATGTCTGTACCTACAAACTTGTGAAAAATTTATTTGCCAAGTCTATGAAAACTCTTCCTATAAAACTATTAAATTTTTTTAGAAAAAAAAACAGCACAAATAAATTAATGTTCACCTTTTATTTGTATTTAGCCTTCATACAAACAAGAAATGTGAAATCACTGTCAAATAAACATCTTAGACTCACCTTAATTATTAATATCTTTAACTTCAAACTATAGGCTAACATACCAGTCAAAAGTTTTTGAACAGTAAGATTTTTAAAGTTTTTTAAAGAATTCTCTTCTGCTCACCAAGCCTGCATTTATTTGATCCAAAATACAGCAAAAACA
>NW_015636077.1:159550-180823 GCF_001515625.1 Sinocyclocheilus rhinocerous
TAGGGCTGGACGATATGGCCAAAATTTATATCACAATATATTTCTTAATTTCGGTCGATACAATATAATTCCGATATCGATATGAACACCATTTAAAAAAAAGCCTCATAAAAACTGCAAAGAACACCCACAACAGATGTCTGTACCTACAAACTTGTGAAAAATTTATTTGCCAAGTCTATGAAAACTCTTCCTATAAAACTATTAAATTTTTTTAGAAAAAAAAACAGCACAAATAAATTAATGTTCACCTTTTATTTGTATTTAGCCTTCATACAAACAAGAAATGTGAAATCACTGTCAAATAAACATCTCAGACTCACCTTATTAATCACTAATATCTTTAACTTAGCAAAAACAGTAACATTTTGAAATATTTTTACTATTTAAAATAACTGTTTTCTATTTGAAAATATTTTAAAATGTAATTTATTCCTGTGATTTCAAAGCTCAGTTTTTAGCATCATTACTCCAGTCACATGATCCTTCAGAAATCATTCTAATATTCTGATTTGCTGCTCACAAAACATTTATTGTTATGTTGAACAGCATTTATCTGAAATATACATTTTTGTATATATGAAATATAACATTATAAATGTCTTTATCATCACTTTTGATCAATTTAAAGCATCCTTGCTAAATAAAAGTATTCATTGCTATAATTAGAAATAATTGGTTTCCCCAATAATGGCTGTAATCAAAGCAGCTCCACTCATAAACGCTACTTTATCAGATAAAATAAAAATGCCATCGAAACTTTTCTGAAGACGGTTCCCTTCATTCAAATAAAACACCCGCGCCGCGTTTTGATTTTGAAACGTGCAGGGCTCATGTTTATTTTGTCAAATGCCACAAATAAATCAATGTATGGGAAACACTGGTAATGTATATCAAAATATCGGAAATGTGTTTAAAAATCATATCACCATTATTTAAAAAAATTATATTGCGATACATATTGATGTTGATGATATATATATTTTTTTTAAATAGAAATATATACAAAAAGAATAGGAAATGAAACTGCTTATTTATTTGAAACCAGAAATGTTTATTGGGAACTGCATGACATTTTCAAAAGTCTGTGCCAGCTGGTGCAGAATTGACGAACATCATACCTGCTGTTAAACTCATTTCACAAGCATACTAGTGCCCAGGATACACTTGAAACTGCCTTATAATATTGGATTACATTGAACTATTGCATTGAAGGTTGCATATAATTGAACATAACAGCAAGTCTTTAACAAGCGTGATGCAGATTACATGCCAGGGGATGTTGGTTTAACATTGTGTTTTATTTTCCCCCACACCCAAGCTAACCAAAACCACATAACATGAATTTACGTACATTAAAGGAATAGTTCACCCAAAAATGACATTCTTACAAAAAAAAATAATTAAAACATCTTGCAAACAGCTTTTCACCTCACAAGACATTAATTACTGGACTGGAGTGGTGTGGATTACTTCATTGTTTTTATCAGCTGTTTGGAGTCTCATTCTGACGGCACCCATTCACTGCAGAGCATCCATTGGTGAGCAAGTGATGTAATGCTACATTTCTCCACATCTGTTCTGATGAAAACACAAACTCATCTACATCTTGGATGGCCTGAGGGTGAGTAAATGTTCACCAAATTTCCATTTTTGGGTAAACAATTCATTTAATGTAATATTTACATTTACAAAGGTCCTCAGACCTTTTAAAGAGAATTTTAGTCATTAAAGTCATATTTACAATTTGAACAATTTCAGTGCATAATAAGATCTAAAGTCAACAAACATTTATTTTCCTCTTTGATCTGTCATTTCTTGTTGGACAGCACGTGTTCTTTTCTTCACGTTAGCGTAGGCTGCTTCATCTTCCAGGGCGTTGTCAGATTAGAATGGTCTCATCACACTACTTAAAAAAAGCAAAATATGTTAGAGACATCTCAAACAATGTAGATTCTATTGATGAAGTATTCTCTTTTAATTATAAATGTTAAGGCACATGCAGTGTTGTTTTTTAGTCACAGTTTTGCACATTAATATCTGCATGCACGAGTCTTAGGTGTGTTGTTATCAGTTTTAACAGCTAGCTAAAGTGCGATGGTTCCAGGTAGCACTTTTTTTTACAGTCCTGTTCCGCACGTACATATTATGTACTTGCTTTAGTATTTACAATAACTGGGTAATAACTAAAAACTAACCCTGAACCTATCCCTGAACCTAACCCTAGCCCATGCAATTACTCTATATTATGCAGTACTTTCTTAGGTTACGCATACATTTTAGCATACATCACGGTATGATTTTTCCCAGTATAACAAAAGGAAAAGTATTAAGACTTGAAACATTTTTAATAAAGATAATTGTTTTACTAAGTTCAATCAAAAAACTGTGAGGAAAAAATAAATGTTACATTTGTTTAGAGCATTTTCTATACATATATAATAACTACAAGTCAAGCTGCAATACCAAACAGGACCACACGAAGATGCCAACAGACCAGTCGCCATAACCTGACTGTATATAGATATATAATTTGGCGATCTGAAGGCGGCATCACCAGTGAACTGTTCATCTGTCAGAGTGAGTGTTCGTGTCTGTGTTTGGGAGTCTTCATAAACACCACTGACCACCACAGCCCTCCCGGAACTCATAGAGATCGCACTTTGGTGCACAAAGTCCCGTTCGCACTTTGGTGGTGCATTGCCCTATCTCCCTAATGAAGAAACCGCCCCTGCTTTTTAAAATAAAGTGCCACCAGGTTCCATCAAGCAATTCTTTTACATGCATAACACAAACAACACATTAAAGTCACACTGAAAATCAACACCTCCAAGAACTTGTCAATAAATGTCTAAAGAACTGATGCGCTGCTCAGAAACCGACTTGAGCGTTACTAAAAGCTGTGAAAGTAAAACGTTTTGTCACCGATACAAAGTTGTACTCACCCCCAGGTTGTCATAAACACTACCTTTCAGGCAGTTTATGTAAATATCTCCATCACTGCCTTTCTCTTTTCTGCTTTTCATAAAATGATAGATACAAATAATTAGTAAATGTTCTGATATGTAGTTATGTATCAAAAATTATATTATACACTACAGTCAAAAGTTTGGAATCATTAAGATGTCCTGTTTTATGATATGAGCCTTTTTCACCAAAGCAAAACAATACAGCAAAAAGAGTAATATTCTGAAATATTATTACAATTTCAATTACAATTTTCTATTTTAATATATTTTGAAATGTAATTTATTCATGTAATGCAAAGCTGAATTCTCAGCATCGTTACTCCAGTCTTCAGTGTCACATGATCCTTCAGAAATCATTCTAATATGCTGATTTGCTGTTCAAGAATCATTTCTTATTATTATCAATGTTGAAAACTGTTTTTGTGGAAACTGTGATACATTATTTTCAGGATTCTTTGATGAATAGACCGTTTAAAATAATAGCATTCATTTGAAATCTTTTTGTAACATTTGGTATATCTTTAGTCATGTTTAATGCATCCTTGCTGAAAAAGTATTAATTTCTCTAAAAAAAATAAAGTTATCCCAAACTTTTGAATGGTAGTGTATCCCAGTTTAAACAGAAATATTAAAAATATATATAATGAAGTAAAATAAATAATCTAATATGCAAGTCAGCATATTAGAATGATTTCTGAAAGATCATGTGACACTGAAGACTGGAGTAATGATGCCATCACAGGAATACATTACATTTTAAAATGTATTCAGATAGAAAACATTTATTTTAAAAGAGACTTATTTAAAAAAAAAACCTAAACAATATTAATGATTGTAAAAATTTGGACTGGTACTGTATATAAGTTTTTACTGTATATACTTTTCTAACTCAGACTTTTTTGGGGTTGTCTTCATTTCAGTCTGTTCATTCTTCCAAGTTACAAGTTGTTGTTTAGCTCTGTTCCCACTTAAAAGAAGAGGGATTTTAAAGTTGTCAGGAAACAAAGGAGAAACAAGAAGGAATACCAAGACAAACTGATTGAGTGAGTAATGTGTAGCTTACGAGAGAGAGCGAGATCCTTACCAGCGTTTTCTCACAACATACACTAAAATGCAGACTAAAACAACTACAACAGCTGATGCACCAACGATGTATTTTATTATGCCTGTGAAAAGAAGCAAACAAATATTTAAATTAATTATTTTTGCAATAAAACAATGACAGAGTGTTTTTAAAAAAGTCTGAATATGAAGTGTCACCATTTTGAGGAGCTTCTAAAATTATGGAAGAATTTCCCAGAATGTTATTGGCAAAGCACTGGACAGTCTCAGGGAAACCCGGCCAACCCTGTAGGGTGAATATGGTAAGAGACTCATTTTGTTTAATGCTGGTGCTGGAGAAGGTTTTTGAGGAATCTGGACCAAACCACTTGACTTCACTGGGAGGGTTGGAGTCCACAATACAGGCACAGACTGTCAAAATCATAGTCTGGCAAGAAGATTCACTTTTAATTTCAGGAGGATCTAAGATAGATAGATAGATAGATAGGAGTATTAGCTATCATAAATCATAATGATCTTCTTTCACTAACAGTACCGATTGAAATGGTTGAACCGAGGCCTTTCACTCATACTTACACAGTATATTAAGTTTCTGTGAACCAGAACTGTTTTTTCCCTCTGTGTTAATGACTGTACAAGAAATGGCCTCAGTATGTCGAGATACTCTCTCCAGTTTGTAAATGGGGCTCTTTGCTAATGTTGTTCCAGTTGAGCTGAACCACTGGTAGCTGTTTGCAGGAGGGTTGCTGTTACTAGAGCAGGTCAGTTCAACAGAGTCATTCTCCTTCACTGAGGGTTTAGTGAGCACGTTTACATTATATGGAGGATCTGATTGACATAAAATTTGATACAATGTCAAACATTCAGTTCATTTAATATATGTTTTTACTAAAAGCAATTTAAGTTAGTATGTAGAAGAAGTTTGTCGTCTCCTGATACCGTTGAGTAATGTAGTGATACGAGGAACATTTAGGCTACTACACTCGACACACACCCTAGAAGAACACTTGAATTCCAAAAAGAACCGTTTAGTGAACAGTTCTTAATAGATCCACTTTTTTCTTAGTGTTAGGAACATTTATCTAAATAAATTTTTCCACTTTAAAGGGATAGTTCACCCAAAAATGAAAATTTGATGTTTATCTGCTTACCCCCAGGGCATCCAAGATGTAGGTGACTTTGTTTCTTCAGTAGAACACAAATTATGATTTTTAAGTCCAGCCGTTGCAGTCTATCAGTCGTATAATGCATGGCAATGGTAACAAAATCTATGAGAGTAAAAAAAACATGCACAGACAAATCCAAATTAAACCCTGCGGCTCGTGACGACACGTTGATGTCCTAAGACACGAAACGATCGGTTTGTGCGAGAAAGTTTACGTTAATGGGTGTGTTGATATCCAGCCGAAGAGCAATCAACCATAACTTCAGGCGAGCAGGCTCAGAAGTTGGGAATACATGGAAAGTCACCACTCCCGAATGAGTTCGCGCGAGAGAACGTAATCTTTTAGTTTTAAGTCGGTTTGAATAATCCGGATAAGCGCAAGTAAGTACCATTTTGATTAGCCGTCGTACCTACAATGACTGTGCACTGTGTAAACAATGAGTGATGTATACGCGCGAGAGATCATTTCCGGCGCTTGCGTAAACTACGCCAGAGCGCGTACACACCTCACGCACCGGATGCTGTGCACGCGCTCAAGGAAGTTGGACACAGTGGTGTATTAGAGGTAAAAAATGATATAAATACTGTTCGGTTTCTCGCACAAACCGATCATTTAGTGTCTTAGGACATCAATGTGTCGTCACGAGCCGCAGGGTTTAATTTGGATTTGTCTGTGCATGCTTTTTTTACTCTCATAGATTTTGTTACCATTGCCATGCATCATACGACTGATAGACTGCAACGGCTGGACTTAAAAATCATAATTTGTGTTCTACTGAAGAAACAAAGTCACCTACATCTTGGATGCCCTGGGGGTAAGCAGATAAACATCAAATTTTCATTTTTGGGTGAACTATCCCTTTAAAGAACCTTATGTCCAATGGAAAGTGTCCAATGATGTTAAAGGTTCTTCATGGAACCATAAATGCCAATGAAGAACCTTTATTTTTAAAGGTTAAAATACTTAAAATACTTTCTCCAAACAATAAAGGGCCAGTCACACAAAAAACTCTACTTACACAGCACATTAATTTTCTGTGGACCAGAACTGTTTTTTCCCAGTGTGTTAATGGCTGTACAGGAAATGGCCTCAGTATGTCGAGATACTCTCTCCAGTTTGTGAGTATGTTTGTTTCCTAACAACATCCCATTTGAGCTGAACCAATGGTAGCTGTTTGCAGGAGGGTTGCTGTCACTGGAGCAGGTCAGTTCAATAGAGTCATTCTCCTTCACTGAGGGTTTAGAGACCACTTTTACATCATACGGAGGATCTGATTGAGACAAAATGTTGATAAAACGCTATTTATTACCTCAACAATGGTCTCACCAGGCTAACCCTGTGCCAAGGATTCATTTCATTTCATAAGACTGTGGTTTTCAACCAGGGGGTCTCTGCAGACATTGCATATTTTGGCCACAGGATCATTCAAACGTATTGAAATTAATATATCATTATTAATACTAATATATTAAGATAATGGGGGATTTTGAGTCAAAAAAGTTGCGAACCACAGTCCTAAAACTATTAACAGCTAACAAGAAAAGATGTGAATTAGCATCTGATCATTTATTTGTCTTAAACTCACATAGTCGACTTACATTTAACTTTGAGTGTTCTGTAGTCTGTCACTGTCTTCCCTTCAAACTCTGCAGAGCAGCTGAGATGTTTATTATGGTCTTCTCTAGAAGGGGTGAAGGTCAGGGTGTAAGATGTAAGCTTCAATTGACCGGGATTTTGCGGCTGTGATAGACTCGAGTGTGTGCCGTCATGGTTCCAGGTGACACGAGGCAGGTCTGAGGGACAGGAATGAGACACGGCACAGGTAGCAGTCACCGGTTTCCCTGATGTCATTTCCTCTTCCACAGAGACGATAGGAATCTCTGGTGTTTCTGGTGAAGACACACAAATTGTTGATGCAACAGTTTTTCCACCACTTCTCATACCTGACACATTAATTGAAATATTAATTTGGATATTACACAACAAATCATAGTGATTAACCCTCATGTTGTGATTCAGTAATTTTGATCCGGAGAGGATTTTCTTCTTCCAGAAAATTCTAGCTAATATTATGACATGCTTCCAAAAAAATGATTTATAAATTACTCATTATGCTATATTATTACCAAATTTTGGATTTAATCTTATCACATTGTGTTCTTAAAGTAAGCACAGGTTTTGTATTTCTTTTTTGAACGGACTGATCATAGACCTCATTGTTCCTTCCTGTAGTTCATACAGTAGAGCATGGCGCTAGCAACACCAAGGTTGTGGGTTTGATTTCTAGGGAATGCATAAACTGAAAAAAAAAAAAAAAGTATAGCACTGAATGCAATGTATGCTGTTATGTCTTTGGATAACAGCATCTGCCAAATGCATAAATGTAAATTGGGTGTATTGTTTTTGAGTGAATATTGCCAAAATTATTCACAAATAATGCTGAATTTTTCACTCAAAAACTGCAGATGCACAAGCTAAGTTATAGAAAACATGCTGACAAACGATTTAATCCAACATGCATGAAACCTTTTCATTACACAAAATGTTCTTTGTAGTGGAAAATGTTTTTTTAGATGATTAAAATGTTCTTAATAAAAAAGTGGCTGTTTTAGAAGCTTCATATTCATGGGGAACTAAAAAAAAAAGGTTCTTCTGTGTCATCACTGTGAAAAAATAAAACCCCTTTGAAACCTGAGTGAAGGTAACATTAAAACCTTTTAATTGAACAAATTTCTCTTACCTTTCACTGTTACAGAAGTTTTATTCTGCCCAAAGCTGAATTTGTCCAGATCTTTAATCTCAATCCGGAATATGAATGGTCCAGTGTCACTGCTGCTCAGAGAGCTGATTTTCAAAGAACAGTCGTTTTGGCGCAAATCACCAGTGAGACTACTGCGACCTTTGAATGTGTCACTGATTTTTGAGGTGTCTGTATGGTATACTGTAAATTCATAATATCCTTTGTACCAAATCCCTGTAAATTCTGTGTATGTTTTTCCCTTTGCAGGGTAGCTGAAAGTACAGGGAATGACCACACATGATCCAGACAAACCCACCACTGATTTCGGCATTTCAGCACTCCATTCCACAGCAGTAGGTGACACTGAAAGCAGAATGACTCAAAATTATTTTATATTTTTTCTTAACAATTTAGTAACCAATTAAATTATTTTATATGTTACAAATGTCAATTTTAATGTTATACCAGTGACATTATTATTATTGTTTTTTAAATGTTACTTTATTTTAGAATTTCCTGTATTTTATTATTGGTTTTGTTCAGCACTTTGGTCAGTGTAACGCTGAATTTTAAATGTGCTCTATAAATAAAACGTCTCGGGTTACTTATGTAACCATGGTTCCCTGAGGGGAACGAGACACTGCGTCCTCTAGGGGTCGCTATGGGGAACGCCTCGTCGTGACCCGTGTCTGAAGCCTACATTGAAAAAACACCAACTTGTTTGGCCGGCGACAGCCATGACGTCACTACCGTCGCGACTAGTACAAAATAGGCGCCGGTAGCGCACATCATTCACTTCTTCGTCTGAAGCTTGTGTCCGCAGCATGGCACAAAGCTAGAGGACGCAGTGTCTCGTTCCCCTCAGGGAACCATGGTTACATAAGTAACCCGAGACGTTCCCTTTCGTGGAACTTCGAACTGCGTCCTCTAGGGGTCGCTATGGGGAACGGTTTACCCACGCCGCCATGCTGAGGGGAGTGCAAGCCAGAACCATGGCGAGCCACTAAGTACCAACTACACCATATCGCTATGGGAGTTGCCCCTGTCCTGGACTTAGACTGCTGTCAGTGACATTACTCCCTACGGCCAGAAGCCTAGGCTGCCAAGGGACATTACTAGAGCCTCACAGTGTGCAGGTCCCACTGGGACAAGATTGGTAGTAGAACCCAGGCTACCAATAGTCTACCACGGGAATCAGTCTCTCGAGATTAACCTCTGGTGTAATGAGGGCGGCTGGCTCGGTGCCCAGAACTGCGGGACGGCAGGGGCCACCGTACCAGCTGTGCCAAAAGAAGCCTCCTCGGAGGTGGCGCCAGGGCCTAGAATCATGAAGGATTCCTTCCAGGGAATACGACCAAGAGCCTACTTATTGGATCAATTACTAGTCTTGGCCTGTCACTCAGGGCTACCTCACTTTGCAGAAGGACCTGTCTCAAGAGGCCTCTAGTGGAAACACCCTGTCAGAGTAGGTATTCGAGGATACCAGGAGGAGTGGGTCCCAGGCGGAACCGGGGTTTTAGACCACTCAGAAAAAGAGAACGAAGCTGAACGCGTAACTCTTACCATATAGGATTTTAGAGAAGTGGGCAAAGCAGAACGTGCGCACTTACCACTTTTCGTGGAATTTTAGAAAAGTGGGCAAAGATACCGTGCCCACTTACCACCATGTGGATTTTAGAATGTCCATATGTAGATGGATACAACCGTTCTAGGGGGTTCTCGTGGCACTTCTGGAGGGCAGCCTATAGATGGAAACCTGAGTAGTCATCAGTCTCACCTACGGCTATCACGCTGGCGTGGCTAGCCGCGAACCTGTAGCTGAGGGAGCAGACATCCATTCAGCGGGAGCTCGACCTACAGCATGTTCCATTGGTGGAACAGCTAGCAGTTATCAGCTGGGGGAGCAACACGCCCAGTTCTCACCGAGAAGGGGACTCGACCCGCAGCGCGTTCCAACTAGCGGAACCAGCTAGTAACAATTTCGGCGTGGGAGCCCACGCCTGGTCCTCAGACGCACAGGGGGCTCGACCCTTACCCATGCCGGGCTTTCCCCGGCTGGCAGTAGCTCATTCTAGCTGGGGGAGCCCAAACCCAACTCTCACCGAGAGGGGGGGCCCCCAACCAGCAGCATGATTAACAATCAGAGGGGTAGCATACTGCAGGCTAGCCACATCGCCAGCGCATCAGGGAGGCGGAGGACGGCCCAATCCTACTGATGCAGCTGGTTCGAGGTCTTTCTGGAAGACAGCGAGCTCAAGCCTCTCATAAACGAGGCACCTCCGTTTTCCCCAGCGGAGGAATACTGGTCACATTCCAGGTAACCCTCTCATGAAAGGGGAGCAGCGCTCAACATTACCACGAGGACGGCCCATGGAGCGAGGGATTCAACTCCTCGGAGAGGACCCTGCTCGCCAGAAGACACCCTCTTAGTACCCCTTGATATCAAGGGGGGCAGTGCCTCCTGAGTGCGTCGATCGAGACACACTGGTTGAGAGGAGCCCAGGAAATCGGGGTCTAACCATCTCCGAAACAGGGAACGAAGTCCGAAACGCGTAACCCTCACCGTACAGGATTTTAGAGAGGTGGGCAAAGAAGAACGTGCGCACCTACCACTTTCGTGGGATTTTAGAGAAGTGGCAAAGCATAGCGTGCACACCTACCACCTAGGTGGAATTTTAGACGGGTGGCAAAGCCTAACGTGCCCACCCACCACTTACGTGGATTTTAGAAAAGTGGCAAAGGATAACGTGCACACTTACCACTCATGTGGATTTTAAAAGGTGCGCAATATGAGCACTTTTACCATAATCTTTGGATTTTCTTAGGGTTCTATTGTCACCCGGACGTAATGGCCGGTCGGGAACAGCCGCTCCAGCACCCTCCTCAGAGGCGAGGGGAGCGGTGTCTCCAGGGTGTGTCGACCAAGACACACTACTTGAGTGGCACCCAGGGTACCGGGGTGTTATCCCACTCTTAAACAAAGGGAACGAAGACCGCACGCGTAACCCTTACCTTCACAGGATTTTAGAAAAATGGGCAAAGAATCCCGTGCCCATTTACCACCTAAGTGGAATTTTAGAAAATGGGCAAAGCAACACGTGCCCATCTACCAGCTATGTGGATTTTAGAAAAATGCGCAAAGCTTCACGTGCACATTTACCACTCACGTGGATTTAGGGAAATGCGCAAAGCCTTGCTTTACGTGGACATTTACCATATTATCTGGATTTTAAGTTCATGGATACCCGACCATATCGGCCAGCTGGAAGAGGCCGGCTCGCCCATCTCAGTGGTGATGGGAGCCCTGCCTACGACAGCCTTACACAGGAGGATCCTGGTGATGCCCCCTGTACCTCCCGTTCGTTGCCTCAGCAAGAAGGAATACGCCGGTGGCCCGGAAGCCCCTCGGGGCGACCAGGCACTGTAGCCCAGTCCGGGTGCCTTGCAGCGTAGCACCGGGGGCCTGATGTTCCCGAGGCTCCCGCAGAAGCCCGTGTTCGGCCGCATTATCCAGGAGGTATGAAGCCGACGCCCGGCTTTCCCTTACCGCCTGGACGTAAGTCGACGAGTGAAACGCCTACTGCAAGTAGAGCACCTGGCTTCTGAACCCAGCAACGGCACCTCACCGAGGGCGTCTAGCAAGGGACAGAAACGTACAGGTCCCGGAAACACTGCAAGGAACTATAGAGGTTACACACACACAGCCATCTCAGTCTGTCCTTAATATACAGATATCATGATATTTGGATCGTACTCACCCCCATGACTTCTGTACCGGAGCTGTGCTCCGAGGATCTCTTGACCGGATTTTTCCTGCTGCAGGTAACTTTATACACTCTATTAGGTTATTTTACACATGACCACCTCAGTCTCTCATTAGTATACATGCTCTCATGATATATGGATCATACTCACCCACCACGAGGCTTGTTGCCGGAGCTGTGTCCGGGGATTTTTTGACCGGACCATCAGTCAGGCGGTTACTATGATCTGGCCATAGAACCACCAAAACATCATGGGCCCAGTAGGAGACTGTTTGAAATTGTTTTACAGCTAACCTCGGTCAGCTGGAGATGGTGGTCATAAAAAGGGAATTAGAAAAAGGGGAGAACAGGGTAGATGTTGTACCCCCTGCGGGAGAGAGTGAATACCTAGGTATTACTCTGACCCGGACGAAAGCGCTGGCGCCTTGCCCAGGTCTCACCCCTCGGGTTTCGCCTGCCTCCCCTCGACCCACGATACTTCCTACCCCCACCCACAGGTGGAGGCGGGGCGCGAGTCGCGACACTAGCCCTCTGTGCCCGTCTCTGATCCTCAAACCGAGACGGGCCAGGACCCCTGGTTTGTTCGGGCTCAGACCTGGGCCTTCGTGGTATGAAGGACTTGAACGCTGCTGAGCGCGACTTCGCCTCCCTGAATTTGTCGACCACCGTCTCGACGGAGGTGCCAAACAGTTCAGAGGGCGAAACCGGGGCATCGAGAAGAAAGCCCCTTTCTTTCTTCCCGATGTCCGCTAAGTTCACCCACAACTGCCGCTCCGTCACCACCATAGCAGCCATCGCTCTGCCCATGGCAGAGGCTGCCTGCTTAGTAGCCCGGAGGGCCAAGTCTGTGGTGCGTCGCAGCTCAGCCGTTTCGCCAGAGGAAAGGCCCTGCCCCTCATCCAGGTCCTTCAGCAGGTCAGCCTGGTATGCCTGAAGCACCGCCATCGTGTGCAACGAAGCCACCGCCTGACCTGCCGCTGCGTATGCCTTGCCGTTCGTGCGAGATGTGGCTTGAAGGGGCACGGATGGCAAGGAGGGAGTTTTGAGGGATGACGTCTCCCCCAGAGAGAGATAGCTGGCTAGCGTCTCTTCCACAGGGGGCATCATTCCATAGCCGCTTTCGCGCATTGACTCGATGTTCGCATAACTCGTATGCTGAAACCGGTATACGCGTGAGGAAAACGGCCTCTCCCATTCCTTCTCGATCTCAGTGTGGAGATCAGGAAGGAAAGGAAGGCTCACTTGAGCTGGAGGTGTATGGCCAGAGAGATAACGCTCGTCGAGGCGACCTCGCGACGTCACCTCCTTGGCCCGTTTCCACGGTAATTCGAGCCTTGCCGTGGCTCGATCCATTACCTCTAACAGCTCATCATACGCAGGGCAGGTGGATTGGGAAAGCTCAGCCTCAGCTTCTTCACTCTCCACATCCATTTCCTGCTCTTGTTGGGCTGGGCCCAACTGAGCACTGGCCCCTGGATCAGATGATATTAGAGAGAGGATATCATCGTCCAGCGGCTGTCTCTCGCCCGACGCCGATGCGCGGAAGAGGGGAACCCCCCCTTCAGCCTCATCGGCTAGGTCCACCTGAGATCCCCACGAGCTCATTCTCCTCCGTGCCTCAGCAGCGGCGGGTCCTGAACCGCGGGAAACCGATGGTTGTCCCTCTCCCCTCGAGAAGAGAGACAAACGAGAGCGGAGCTTCTTCAGAGAAAAGCTCTCACAGTGCACACAGATTGCCCCCTCGAGGACATCGTGTGCGTGCTCCTCGCCCAAACAAACAACGCATAGATCGTGTGAATCATCGGGTGTCAGGAACCGCTGACACGGATGTACACACTTTCTAAACGCTTCGCTAGTGCTCGCCATAGTAGGAAAGAAAAAGCTCTTACTTTGCTTTTTGGAATGCACGCTTCAAACAGACCGGTCAGTGAAGACGAAGAAGAGAATGATGTGCGCTACCGGCGCCTATTTTGTACTAGTCGCGACGGTAGTGACGTCATGGCTGTCGCCGGCCAAACAAGTTGGTGTTTTTTCAATGTAGGCTTCAGACACGGGTCACGACGAGGCGTTCCCCATAGCGACCCCTAGAGGACGCAGTTCGAAGTTCCACGAAAGGGAACTTACTTACTTACTTACTACTTACATTACATCATAATTAAAAAAATTTAATGGATTTCCTTTTGTTTTAGTATGAGCCTAAATTATTTTCCAAGACACTCATCTTGGTTCACCTAATAGTTTCCTCCGCAGAGATGTCAGGAAGTAGACTGTAATTCATTTGTCTGAGGAATGACTCATTATACTTTACTGTAATAATGCAATGGCCTAAGAGCAGAAAAAATGCTTTTTTTGTATGTGTGTAAAATTCACTACATGAAAAGACTAAACACTGATTATTTACAACTTAAAACTGTCATACATAACCATTTTATGTAGTTATATTTTACTAACCTCTGAGCCAGAGAAAGAGTGACAGTAAACAGCTCCAGAAAACCATCTCTGCATCAAAGTTCAGCGCCTGGGAATAAATATTGTCATTATTTACGACTCTTCAGTTCCCAGTAACCACTAAGTATTGTTTTAGAATGACAACATAGTTTCATTTCTCACTGTTTATGGAGCACGTGCAGTGCGGCATTTGCAATAAACTAGTTATTTAATAAGGGATTTAAATAATACATATTTAATAAGGGATTAAAAAAATTTTTTTAGGAGTAACTTACTTAATGTTGTGTCCTCAAACGGTGCCTGAGGTCATTAGAAGAAGACTGATGTGCTAAATATCCGAGAGCTTCCTTCCCCCTATATCTGGCTGAGCGTGATGCTTGTGATAATTTGGTCACTTCCAGGGTGGCGCTAGGGGTGGGCTAAGGGAAGGCCCGAATGTATTTTTTATTACCGTGTCTTGTGCGCATCATTTAATGCGCATTAAAATAATTTCTATTAAACCAGCACTTAAACAGCAAAATGCTGCTGCTTCAGGTATTTGTAACTTACTGTAGGCTATAAATTCATAGTACTGATCTCAACACCTGTCAAAATTAGATTGTTACGGTATAGCAACAAATATAGACTTTTTAATCATGTTATTATATGCACAGACTTTCTAGGACACACGCACGTATTTAGAGCGATTATATGAACAGATTGTTTAGCATTTGGAATGGTCTGTGGCAGACTTTCTGCCATAGCGATCGTTCTGCGCAACGCCGATGCATCTCGAACAAGCCTAATATTTGAAAGCACCAAAACAAACATGCACATACCCCAACAGGACCTCGCCCCTATTTTGATAACTCCGCCCCAAACGTATGTACACAACCTTGGCAGCGACGATGGTGGATCTGTCATGCCTGCCAGCCGCAGCATATTCAAGCAAAAGCCAACATAGAAAAGTGTTGCAAAATTTACATAACTCACCTATCGAGAAGAAACAAAGCAACATCGGCGTCCGATTCCCTTCCGCTCTTTATTTCTCTCCACCGCTGAAAAGCTGATCCTATATTTATGCAGTCTTATCTCTTGCCTGATCGTAGCATTTTTAATGTTTTGTTCCTCCGAAATGTTCCTCTTTTTTTACCTGCCATCTCTCGCTATCTAGTCCATCTGATAATATCCATCCTGTGCACTCACTGAGCTGTCTCTTCTCCCTATCATTACTAGACACGCCCCTTACTGCTGATTGGCTGCGAGTTTGTTTTGGGACTCGGTCCGACACAGTGGTCAAAAGCGTTTTTCAAAAATCGCTTAGTGCACCTTTAATAAAACTTCCTTCCTGAATGAATCAGCCGTTTTGAATGAATCGATTGAATAAATGACTCAACGACTCAGTAATTAAGACAGTGGCTTGCTGCCACCTACTGGCAATTTTAGTCTCATTTTTAAAAGTATTCTATTTTTCTATCATTTCATATTTCTGTGTTCTAAATTTTATATTTAAAACATAATCTCATAACATTATTTAAGCAATTTGTAAGTGCAGTGTAAATGCATGCAGGAGCTCCTGTGTATGTATGTGTAGGCTAGAGCCCTGCGTGTTTAAATATACTTGCCTCTTTGCCAATGTAATTTTTAAACATATTTTATTTGAAGTGCATCCCGTGTATTCTGACACATACATGGATGTCTCTGGGCTAAGCCCTGGGTATCCACTCACCCTAGAACCGCCCCTGGTCACTTTCTATTTCAAAGGACTCTGAAAGACTGGCTGTACACATTCAGCATAAAAGTGTCCTGAAATGTATATGTTAATACAAATATGTTAATTCTATATAAGAAGTTCACTTAAACTTTTTTTTTTGAGTGAATGTGTTCGCTAAATGTAGTAAAAAGTAATCATACATGTATGAATGGATTACATTTAAATAATTGCTACCAGAATCATGAGGCATTGTGGGTGAGTGCCAAGATTTTGCTATACGGTTGCTTAGGTGGACCTAATGGTTTTTACCACATTGCTATGGGGTTGCAAAGGTGTTTTGGAATGTTGCTAGGTGTTTTATAGTTATGGTGTTTTATAGTAACACCATTAAACAAACACATCAAGTGTAGCCTATTCTGAGGCTAAAACTGTGATTATGTATTTGAGAGAACACAGTCATATCCAATGTGTGTGTTTTTTTGTTTTTTTTGGTCAATATGCATCACTAGTGGTGTGACTGTGACCTGTGTGGGCTTGAACTTAACCTCTATATCTTCATTTTAACAGGATGTGTGGACTAAAAAATGATATCTTGTCATGTGACTTCTCTGTATGCCATTGTGTGTGGTTGGTTAAACAGCTGGGCTTTGTGAGGCTTTGTGAGGTTCAGCTGTAACTGAAGAGCTACTTTGACCTTTGTCTGTCAACAACTCTACTATCTCTACTGTTTGAGGTACTGTAAAAAATGAAATGATGAAATGGAGCCTGCAGTATTTAATGTTCCTTTGTTCTTAAGATTTGCTTTCTCCAGTGGCCATAAAATGTATTTGCAACACTTAAAAAGACTGAATTTGGTATGTATTAGAGATATCAAACAAAATATCAAACAAATTAATTTAATTTTAAAAAAGATACATGCAAAACATTGCACATCCACCAAAATCACTTTGGCATCAGGAAAGAGAAGCTAGTTCTGAGAAAAGTTCTTGCATCATTTGATGCATCGTTTGCTATCTAATGCAATTCTTACCACATCTTTGAGAATTTAAGATACATTTTAAATCACAGTAGTATTGGATGGGTTTTTTTTTTAAGATGGTTATTCTTCAGATATAAAAATGCATGTTTTTAATGCTGGTTTGGAAGATGGTTTTAATGCATGGTTTGCAGAAATTCAATTAATCCGAATTAATTGCTTTTATTGACAATGACAAAGGGAAAGTTCTGTTTTAAAGACAAACAGAAACTGCTCAGAAATTATTTAAATGTTTAAATGGAACACATATTTCCAAAAATATTTCCAAATCACACACCCATCTAAATCTTTTAAGAGTTTTCACGAGGTCCTGACATTTCCATTAGGGGTCAGTATATTCAATGTAAACTGAACTAGGTCTGTCAGCTTTGTGGATTTTTCTCATCTACAAAGGCAAGGTTGCACATTTCCCAGCTCTGCTTTGAAAATTGTTCCTGGTTAGACTGTGCTGATGATAGATGGCAGTAACGGATGTGATAGCTTCTTGGAAGATTTAGTTTAGCCAAACTGTAGTCTTTCGTGGACAGTACTTTTGAATGTTTGTCTTTCCGCAGGGCGTCCGCAAAACAAACCTCATCCTCTGGGTCATGCTTAGTGAGCTTTTTATTTCTCCTCCTAATATTTTGTCTTGAGTCCTGGGTCATCAGAGGCCTTGATTTTCCATTGCCCATGAAATATTGTGAAATGTGATGTTCTGAGAAAAAAAAAGGAACACAATAAAAGGATTAAAAAGTTCATTTAAGTTCATTCTTGCACAGTGATTATAAAACATGAACATACATACATGCAAAAGTAAAAAAGTAAAAGTGACTTTACCTGAGTTGATTATGAATTGATGTCTCATTTGGTTTGCAGTCGGTTTTGGATTTAAATAGTGTTGAGTAGGCTACCTCTATTTATTCTTTACTTTCTGTTTCAGCTCTCAGTGAGTGATTTGAACAGCTTTGTGTTAGATTAGATGTTTCTGCTCTTTGACAGAATTGTGGAAATTAAATGAAGAATAGGATTACGGAGCACAATGGATCTTCTGATCCTTTACATCAATTGGTCAGTGATGAAGCATTATACAACTATTGATAGTAACTATTTGAACTGGCATTGATTTAATAAGCTCTGTCTAAACATTGACTGGCTGATGTGATTGCATTTGAGTTTTCAGAGATTGTCTTATTCAACAATTTCATGGTGTCTACTAACCTCAACTGAGATGAACTGGGGAAATTTAGTGCAATTTCTTGATCAAAAAACCTTAGATCAAGAGTGTATTTAATAAACTAAACAGTTTCTCATTAATAAATGAATGTTTGCCAATATTTATTTGGATTGTGTAATGTATTGTTTATAGGTTAATGTCTCTCAGAAGACCCCCCCCCCGAATAGATATGAGTTATGAATTAATTAACTTAAAAATACAGGTGCATCTCAATAAATTAGAATGTCGTGGAAAAGTTCATTTATTTCAGTAATTCAACTCAAATTGTGAAACTCGGGTATTAAATAAATTCAATGCACACAGACTGAAGTAGTTTAAGTCTTTGGTTCTTTAAACTGTGATGATTTTGGCTCACATTATCATCACCGTGTGTTTTGAGTTTGAGCTCCGTCAAGTTAATTCTTTGTCGTCTAATTTTCTATTTTAAAATAAATTTTATACACCATCATTTTCGTTTATATAACGTGTGAATATATCCACTATCGTATCCTACAACAAAAACAATCAGAGCGCCTTGTTATCACTAGTTTTATTTTGATTTCCCGAGTCCGCTATTAGCAAATAGCCCGCTAGCATCGCCAGCGTGGTTGCCGCTAACCTCGCTTACATTACAAATACTCTATTCACACAGACATTCTAATTTATTGAGATGCACCTGTATATGCATTTTAAGTTTTCACTTTTGCTAAACAACATAAAAATTTTTACGCAAACAACCTTACAGCCACTCTCCAGATGTGTTTAGGTCATATTTTCTGACACGGTTTGATTCAATTAAAGACGTTAATTGATGGATTGGAGTCCGTTACTTGTGGATTATTTTGGGTGGTTTTATGACTTGTTTGAACTCTCTTTCTGATGGCACCCATTCACTGCATAACAATTTCCAAATTTGTTCCGATGAAGAATGAAAGTCATCTACATCTTGAATGGCCTGAGGGTGAGTAAATTTTCAGCACATTTACATTACAAATGTAAGTTTTAATGTTATAAAGGGGACATTTTCTAACGGATTTTCTTTTGTTTTAGTATGGGTCTATATTCTTTTCCAAGACACTCATCTTGGTTCACCTAATAGTTTTACCCATGACAGGAAGTACACTGTAATTCCTTTGGGTGAGGACTGACTCATTTTACTTTATTTTTAATACTGCATGGCCTAAGATCTGAGAAAATGTACTGAAAATTAAATGCTTTTATAGTATAAAATTCACTAAAATGTACAACTTAAATTACAACTTAAAATAGCGGTCATGCAAAAATAACAAATTTCTCGTTTCATTTTACTAACCTCTGAGCCAGAGAAAAACAGACATTAAACAGCTCCAGAAAACCATCTCTGCATCAAAGTTCAGCACCTGGGAATATATGTTGTCATCATTTATGGCACTTCAGTTGCTACTACAATTACTAATAAGCATTGAGTATTGTTTCAGAATCCCATTGTTTTTATTTTTGAACATTGTTTAATTTCTCACTGTTTATAGAGCACAGTGCAACAAGTGCAATCCATTAGTTACTTATTAAGGGATTTAAATAGCCACTGTGTAGATAAAATGTTAAATATTGTCACTTAATGCTGTATCCTCAAACAATGCCTGAGTTAATCAGAAGAAGACTGATGCTCTGAATGTTTGAGAGCTTCCTTCCCCTTGTATCTTGCTGAACGTGATGTTTGTGATCATTTGTGCACTTCCTATTTCAAAGGCTTCTGAAAGACTGGCTGTACACATTCAACATAAAAGTGTCCTGAAGGGTTAAATTAATTATATATTAATAAAATTAATTAATCAAATATATACAAGAAGTGTAGTATCATATTAAACTTAGCTTTGCATATATTGTATAATAAATATAAAACATATATAACTTAAAATTGAAATAGCACTGTTCAGTGGTCCAGTGGTTCTTGCTTTTTGCACAAAAATTTAAACTATAGCTGTGTCTCATTTAGAAGGCTGCGCCCTCCGGAGGTCGCATTCGAAGGCTGCATACGTCATCGAGGCTGTCTCATTTCAGAAAAGCAAGTAGGACACTTCGAATGCGACCTTCTTTCACGGGAATTCGGAGGATGCATGAGGTGTATCCTTCGCTGCTACAGATAACCCACAATTCTTTGCGTCGCCGTAAACAACCGTTGTTAATTTGAAAAATGCCGGCGCTGGCAGATGTACACACAAGCGCAGATGTGGTGTTTACAACTTAACTTAAATCGCCTCGGTAAAAACGGATAAACTTTGTTTTTAATATCCTCCTCCTTTTTTTTCTCTAACAGATGTCTGTTACGCTGCAGCACCTCAAACATTGAACAAAATAAAACAAGTAAAATCATTTTTTTTTTCAAATTACTTTCCAAATTTAGAAATAATTTTCCTTCATTTAAGTTGTGTGAGAGCGCAACGATGCTCTAAATGTGTTGGCATAGCAACGTGATACTTCCTGTTTCCTTTTCCGCCTGTCCTATGAAGGCCGTCTCGTTTAATTCTAGGTTGAGGACACTTCGTATATGCATCCTACAGAGGATTCGACCTCCGGAGGGTGCAGCCTTCTAAATGAGACACAGCTTATGTTTACTTAGGCCTTTTGGAACTTACAATGTTAGCAACAACACTGCAAATCAGTGGATTTAGAAATGGTGTTCATTTGAGAAAACTGAACCTCTATGCAAGTACACCTACAAGGCTGCACAAAATCATAATGCTTAATGTAATCAACTTAAGTTTTTTGAGTGAGTACATGTATATGTGTATGTATATACGTATGTAGTATAATATATATTCTGCTCAATCAAATGAAAATTAGATATACCATGGATGGATTACATTTACAAACAAATGGCCAGTATTTTTATAAAATTTAACTTTATGAACTTTTCCGATCTGATCCAGATTCACAGCAGTAGGTAATGTGTCAAGAAGCCCAGATCGATACAGAACTGCATGATTTAGCAGCTGTAACTGTCCGGCTGGATGGTGCAAAAATACTTGAAGGTTCTGTCCTCAATTTAATCTTAAAGGGGTCATATGATGCTTTTTTAAAGATCATTATTTTGTGTATTTGGTGTAACAGAATATGTTGACATGCTTTAATGTTCAAAGTATTTTTCAAATACTGTACATTATTGTAGGTCCTCTATGCCCCGCCTTTCTCAAACGCTTCGTTTTCTACAAAGCCCCCTCCTT
>NW_015636077.1:181562-184204 GCF_001515625.1 Sinocyclocheilus rhinocerous
AACAGAGTCGCGTGACAGACACAGTGATGAAGCTGGTATGTGTTTGCAGTACACAAGCCATGGTTAAGACAGCTGACTCCACTGTGAAGTGACCTTGTCTCTCTCTCTCTCGCTCTCTCTCACACACACACGCGCGCGTGCACACACACACACACACACGATGCGCAAAACTCCGCATTTGAACAGAGTTAGAACGAGGCGTTTTAGGGGGGCGTGGCTGAGTCTTAACTTTGATAAAGAATATCTCTTTGGTTTTGAGACTTTAGTCTTTGCAACTTCAGGGATCTTATCTATGCACAATCAGCTTGTAACACTCCAAAGAGAAAGGAAAACTTGAAATCGCATCATATGACCCCTTTAATTAAACTTTATGAAGGAAATGTCAGTGGGAGCTTACCTATGTAAATCACCACCCTGATACTATGGAATTCCCAGGGCTTTTGCATGAATTTGAATGAAAGTATATTTTCAACTCATATGTAAAATATCTTTTCCACAGCTGCAACTATATCCTGTTCAGACTTCACACAGGAAGCCAGTGATGGGCTTCAGCTTTTCATTGTGCTATCATATTAAAAAATACTGCCTAAAACACTAGAACAGAACTAACATTCATACTGATCAATAAGTTTCTTTTTAAATTTCTACAGTATATTTCATTTAACTTTACTTAGAAACATTTCTGCTGTTGTTCACTGTGTGTGTGTATTTTGTTCCCAGTATGCACCACTATGTGGACTGTATGTGGCATGAACTTGACCTCTGTCTTCATTTGAACAGGATGTGAGTTAAGTGATGGCAACTTTAACAAATGGCATGCACAAGGATGTCTTCTCACTTGTGTATTGCAAGGTGTAATACACAAGGTGAGATACTGCAAGGAAGAAATAATAGACTAGTCAACAAAATCGTACAATAGTTATTTTGTTTACTGTACATATAACATTTACTGTATCTTCATTCACAGCTTGGTCACAAAAAATACTGGTTACTCTAAAAAAATCTATGTATTAAATATCAAACAAGTTACTTTTACTTTAAAGAAAACTATATGCAAGAAAAAAGATAAATTGCATTGGCATCAGATACATGGTTTGATACCTAATGCAAGTCATAACTTTTTATGAGTGGTTACTGCATCTTTTTAAGATCATATTTCTTCAGAGTAGTAGTGTCCCTGGTCTGTTTGTTCCTTCCACACACACACACACACACACACACACACACACCTTGCACTCCCTCTTTGTGCAGTCTCAGTGATGACTATAGACTATTACATGCTCTACTTGCCTCCAGTGATGGTTTTCATGTGTGCCTCCCTTACGTTTCCTTGTTCCTCTGCTTCCCTGGATTCCCCTTTATGACTTCAAGATTAAGTTTGAGGATGATTCTCACAAACTATATTTTCTGCAAGCTTTTTTTTTTTTTAAAGATAAATTAAAGTTCACAATTTATGTATACAGTGTCACAGCAAAAACTGTGAGGGGGAACATTTTTTACATTTGTTTAGAGCATTTTTTATACATCTATAAATCATCACCTGTGACATTAACATAATAAACATTTAAATTAGCATTGTGATATGCTTGAAGTGTTTTATATCTATGGATTTTATTGTAGGCAAGTCAAGTGTTGATTTGAGAGGCTATATTGATAAAACGTTGTCAACTCGCTGTTGGCCATTGGCCTCTTGTTTGTTATTTTAAAAGACAAAAACTTTATTAAACAAAAATGCTCCAGACATTTTTGTAAATTAACTTTTTTTCAATTCAATATTTTCATGGCTGCAACAATAGTATAGGCTGTGTACACTCTTAAAAATAAAGGTGCTTAAAAGGTTCTTCACAGCGATGCCATATAGAAGAACATGTAGAGGAGAGAGAGAGAGAGAGAGAGAGAGAGAGAAGAAAAAAAAAAACGGGGCTCCAGTCGTACTCGGGCCGAGAATTTTGATAAGTTGTCGGACAAGGGCTGGGCTAGGGCCTAGATTTGAGGCCTGTGCAGGGCTTTAATGTACAACTCCTGTATGTCACTGTAATCTGTAGTGACATACACTGTAATCAATTTTACCTCCATTACAATGATGATCCATCAAAACTTTGCTGGTAAGATACTGGTTTGCTTTATTCAGCCCATACATACTAGTCCCGATTTTAGCCTAAAGATTATTAATAGAGGTCTTTCGTTCCCACCAATCGCTGCACAAGTTAATGTATGATGACGAAAGCACGTCAGTGCTAGCCCATAGAGATTTCACTGCAGTGCCTGCAGTTCAGAAAGAAACAATCAATCAATTAATCAATCTTTGTATGGAAGTCTATGAGAACACTCTGGGCAATTCTTGGTGTGAAATTGCACAAAAAGGGGCGGTACCCCACAGAATGTGACGACGCTCAGTGGTGAAAAAAATTATAACCCTAACCTTTATCTCCATATTGAAATCCCAGATGGCCAGACAGTTATTCAGCTAAAATATTAGTGTCTGAGACACTGAGCACGGAGACTAGTGTGCACAGCAAATTTTTTAAATGCTTAGCTTAAATATGTAATATTAATTAAATAGTGAACATAAACAGCTGTTGAGATATTCTCAAGTGAAATAAGTAGAGGCATGGACCCGGAAACAGCAGTCCTTACGTCAT
>NW_015636077.1:186181-192230 GCF_001515625.1 Sinocyclocheilus rhinocerous
GTTTAATCCAGGAGCAAAGAGAAATAATTTCTACTTTAAAAGTACGGATAGATCGCGATTGCACAGTCTGCGTGCGCACAAGCAATATCGGACTGAGGACAGGCAGTTCATTTGTATAAGTTAGGCCTATTTGAGAGCTCGCGTTCAGTTTTCTGCGATTACATGACTGTGTTCTCATGTTACAATAAAGCGCTCGCCACATTTGCGCGGGAATGATTAAAATTATGCGGAATACCTGCAATCCCGCGCAGACATTCAGACTCTGTAATCGACAGGAGGCGGATGCATGTCAAACTCGCTGTCGGAGAGGAAAGAGACACGCAGCTTGGAAAAGCGGCGGCTTTTCCCGGTTCAGATATCAGGGCTTTTATTGGTCCGTTTACGCTCCACCACTGTTGAGGCTGATTGGACTATAGATCCAGAGGCAGAACAAACAGTGACAGCTAGCGTAACACCCTGGTTGAATGTGATAGAAAAAAAATAACCTCACTTTCGCACTTGGGTGGTGCGCCACCCTATCGTCCTAATGAAGAAACTGCCCCTGTGAAATGTTTTGGCATAGTGACAGACATAGTGTGTAGAAAAGCAGTTCATCAAATTCATGGCTACTGCACAATGAAAAAGAGGAAGTTCCATTTTTAAGACAAACAGTAACTTCTCAGGATTGATTTAAAGATTTGAGTGAAAGATAATTTTCTGAATTTTGAATCAGACTGTTATAAATCACACCTGATTAAATCTACAGCTTCAAGAGCTCCTCCAATAATCAGTATACTCATCGCTTTAGGCATTTTTCTCCTTTACAAAGGCAAAGGGTTGCACATTTCCCAGTTCTGCACTGAAAATTGTTCCTGCTCAGGCTCTAGTGCTGATTTTTTTTCTTGCTTTTCTTGTTTGTCTTTCTGCAGGGTTTCCTCAAAAGGGGATTAATTCGGACATTCTTGGTGAGCTTTTCATTTGTCAAACCTATTCCTGGGTCATCAGAGGCCTTTGTTTCATTACCCATGATGTATTATGAAATGTGATGCTCTGAAAAAGTTGACACAAAAAGGACTGGGAGTTCATTTATTTTCTTGCACTGTAATTATAACCACACACTCATTATATGCAAAAGTAAACAAGGAAAATATGCTTTATACATCCAAAATGACACTGAATTTCTTTTGTATTCCTTTCTAATGGCTTAACTGGAACATTTCTATAAATTCACTTTTAGTTTTGGTTTTTATTCCCATGTAGACTGACAGCAATAGTTAAACTATCGCAAGAAAGCATGCATTCTTGATGATTATTACAGCTGCTCATCCAGATTTGTTTAGGTCTATTTTCTGAAAGTGTTTGAACTACAGAGGGAGCTGTTTGGAAACTTTTAAAATGACTCCTAAAACACATTTTCTTGATAAATGTATATTAGATCTTCATTTTCACATATCAAAACACCCAGTCCCTGGAAAAGAAATCATTATCATTGACAACATTTGCGTTTACGGTTGTGATTCCACCAGTTCGCTAGAGCTTACGCGCAAGTAAGCACTAACTTTGCATTGTGAACAATGACAAGCACACATATGACTATGGTCATTGTACAGAAATGCAAGTCTAAAAAACAAAATAACAATTCAGAAAATCCCAAACCAATGGTGTTGTCTCAAACTATACCTACCTCTTCCGGTTTGTCTGATTTGTCGTTGTGTTTTCTGACTTGTTAATTTGTTTTCGAATTTGTCATTGTGTTTTCTGACTTGTTATAATGTTGTCTGAATTGTTGTTGTGCTTTCTATTTTGTTTTTTAGACTTGCATTTGCGTTTGTAATTCGTTATTTTGTTTTCAGAATTGTGATTTGTTTTGCACTTCTCGGCCACCGTATCATTGCTTTCTATGTTTGCTTTGCAAGGTCTTGCCAGTAAATATATTTGTATGTTTTCTGTGTTCAACTTGACCAATGTTCTCAATAGTACAAACAGAAAGTTTGAAGTAGCCTAGTTTTAAAAGCTTGAAGTTTGAAGGTTTTCAGTTTGAAATAGTTAAGTTTTAATTTAGTAGTTTTAAAAGTTAAAAACCAGGTTAAACCAGCTGATTAAGCAAAAAAATAAAAAACAGCTAAAACCACTTAAAGTCCACCTGATTTATTAAAAACAGCAAAATAAAAGACAGCTAAAGCCAGCTGATTTAGCAAAAAACAGCTAAAAACCAGTCAAAACAAGCCGATTTAGCAAAAAAACAGTGAAAAACCAGGTAAAACCAGCTGATTTGGAAAAAAAGCAGCTAAAACCAGGTAAAAGCAGCTGATAGATAGATAGATAGATAGATAAGGTTGAATGGAAGCTTGAATGAGTTTGAATGGCTTAGAAATATTACATAGAAGGGAAGCTTGATTGAGTCTACACCGTGTCTACACCGGACGTGCCGCAACAGCTAAAGTCTGTCTATACTGGACACGACAAAGCGACCGTTGAAAATCGTTTGAAATTTGTGTCAACACGTCATAAATAGAACGCAGCAGCAGTTTACTGTCGGGGATTTGTTGTGTCGTGCCGCGCCGCATCCAGTGTAGACAGCATCACTGATTATAATGAGTTCTATAGTATTTTGTCGTGCCGCTCGCGTCCAGTGTAGACACGGTGTAATGGGCTTCAGTGTGTTTACATTTGAATGTTGGAGTTTGAATAGTCTTGGCTCATCTGAACATTCCGTCAATGTAAGTCTATGGGATTTTTATGATTTTTAATCTTCATTTTTAGGAAAACCGAGAGGTCTCAACTGTCAGTTTGATTTACTGTGGACAAACAGAACGTATAGGGGTCAGGTAGGTTTGGAACGACATAAGGGTGAGTAAATTATGACATAATTTTCATTTTTGGTGAAAGATCTCTTTCGCCACCAAGTCTCGGTAATGAATGATCTAAGAATGTAATTTGAGTTCTTAATAGCAAGCCTGTGTGTGTGCAGCTTCAAGGGAGCTAATAGAGTGAATCTTGTACTCCATTTACATTGTTTCGTTTATTGTTTCATATTCTCTTCATTTCAAAGTTTCAAGTAATACACATTCATTGACTCTTAGGTCTGAACTTTTGCTCTGATGCTTTTCAGCACAGCATTCTCAAATACGAGAAAAGAGATAAGGGTCTAAATTCTCAGAGGTCTGTGGTATTAAATGCACTTCCTGTTTATATGCAGTATATGTCTCTGGTTTGCATTAGAGTTCAGTCAGTCAGTCATTCAGTCCGTCAAGGCACATTAGTCACACTCTAAAAAATAAGGTAGGCTGGTTTCTTTTTAATACTTTATGTAATAATTATTAAGATCATGATAAAATAAATGGAAAGTTTTCCTGATAATAAGCATATGTTAATATTTCTATCTAAAATAGTTTTTTTAATGAGTAAATGTGATGAATGAGAAAATTCTAAATAAACATAACAGTTCTTTCATATATTTAAACACATCATCTGTTAATATCATACATTTGGGTAAAGTTAATTTCCATTACATTTATATCATGTTTTTTTTTATTTTTTTATTAAGAGTGCAGAACATACAACATACGGTGAACACAAAACAGCAATAGAACAGCAATGATAATAACAGCAATGAAAATAAACAGTGATGACCATCTGACAATAATAGTAGTAGTATTCAAGTAGTACTAGCACGCATAATAGTAATACTAAAGATGGTGATGATAATAATACCTTGTGATGACGGCAACAGTAATATCAATAATAATAAAAGTAATGATAATAATAATAATAATGTAATAACAATCGTAATAATAATAATGTAATAATGACACATACCACACCTATTCTAGCTTCTGTGTCAATGTTTTTTTTCTTTTTTTTTTTTTTCTTTCCAATTCACGGTAAGATTACTATATGTATATGTATGTATGCCTAAGCTGATGTGGTGCATTAAAAGAAGCATGTGGTGCATTAAAATCAGCATGAGGTGCATTAAAAACATGTGTGGTATGTGTTGGGTGCAGATTTGATTTAGTTATATTTATATATTTTAGGTATATATATTTAGTGTTATGATCTTCATTAAACCATTACCGTCTTTATATAAAATATCATCCCATCAACATCATCTTCACTTCATTTTACCGCAGATTCGTTTACAAAAAAGGCACAATTCGACGCAGGATTTTCAGAGAGATTGAAACTAAAAGACGATGCTGTGCAACTATATTGGATCCGACAGTAAAGTGCGAGTAACTTTTTATTACGTGGTCACTATTGCTTTGTCTGTTATTACAGATCACTTGATATAGTGAGTATTTATGCGTTTTTAACGGAAATCAAAGAGTTGAATGAGGTCTGATCTGGAGTGTTGTGGTTCCGTAATTTCCGTAAATGGGCAGAAAAGGGCATCACACATATTAATCACATTTTTCAGTCTAACAACCTGGTTTCATTTTCCTACTTAGCCCAGGAGTATGGTATCGGGAGCAATCAATTCTTAAACTATTAGCAACTCAAATCAGCTGTTTCATTTAAAATCAACACCAGAACCATCAATCTTCACCTTCCTTCTGCAGTAGCAGATTTAGTTAATATATCCTCCCCGAAAAAATTACTTTCCAAAATATACAAAATTATAACAAATTCAAATAAAATCATAACTTTACCAACAATCAAATGGGAAGAAGACCTTTCTATTGCTCCTGATACCGACTTCTGGACTCAGATTTGTAAAAATATTTATTCCATGACTAAAAACGCCAACCTTCAGCTCATACAGTATGAGACTCTTCACAGAACACACTACACTAGGGAAAGGCTGTCTAAAATGGGATTCACATCCGAAACTTGCTCGCACTGCTCACAAAAAAATTGTTCGGACACATATATCCATGCCACATGGCACTGCCCACCCATTAAACACTTTTGGAAAGACGTCACTGAATCCCTATCCCGCCTCCTGGGCTGCCCCCATTATCCCCCTTACTCTGTCTACTGGGTGATCTATCAACTCTCAATCAGGAAATAATAAACAAAAGGATACTCCTCATAGCTTTAGCCATCGCCAAGAAAACTATCTTCTTGAACTGGAAATCCCGAAACACTATTCACATAACGCATTGGAAAAATTTGCTCACAGACTATATTTCCCTAGTACATTTCTCACCTCCTTACAACTATACCTTGGAAACACAACACTCCAGATCAGACCTCATTCAACTTTTACAAATCTGACATTTATATCATGTTTGATTGCTTATTGATTATTGCAGATATTTTTTTATCTAGTGTGTGATTCATATTAGATGCATATTTATCATTCTTGGTTTAATTATTGTCTCCTTTTCTTTGCAAAGTATTATTTGCTCGCATACATATTTCTAGAGAACTGAAAATAATAACGGAATAAAAAAAAAAAAATCACACTTGATCTCCCAAGCGAGGCCCATATCTATCTTTAACTTGCCTTTTTTTCCATTTGCCTACCATGCTTGTGTCCTAGTGAGCATATGCAGATGCTGAGCTTAGAATGGTGTTAAACTTGTACATGTCTGACTTATTAGATCTCATTGGTATTATCTGTATTCGCTTCAAGTCATCACTGATTACTGTTATTATTATTCTTATATCAACAAATATCACTGGCCAACATCCTTTATTATCTGCTGATTCCACTTGCATCAGTATGATCAATAAATGATCATTTTTCGGTTCCAATTTTTATCTCCAGAGAACCAGTGTTATTTTAGTATCATTGAGATACTATTATAGTTTTGATTAATATTTTGAATTAGTTTTAAATACAATTTCCATTCAATTTCCACAATTTTAAAGTTATAGTGATTTTTGTTGTGTTTTTGTCATTTATGAATGTCAAAATATGTATATATATAGTTTTTATGACGTTTTATGAGTTTTTTAAATAGTTTGTTCAACTAAATGCAAATGAGAAATGTCATATAGCACCTAGCTGAAATAAGTTAAATATAAAAAGTGTGTGTATGTATATATGTGTATATATATATATATAATATACAGGTGCATCTCAATAAATTAGAATGTCGTGGAAAAGTTAATTTATTTC
>NW_015636077.1:192312-211282 GCF_001515625.1 Sinocyclocheilus rhinocerous
ATATATATATACTTATATATAGTTTATAAGTATTATTCATGATTTTAGTTCACTATAGTGTCCTGTTTAACACTCAGGTTAATGTATATGAACTCTATATAATTATATGATTAGTGAGGTCTATCCAGTGCCCTAGACAAAAATTATTGTATGTGCAAAGAAATCAGTATTGTTTTTGCCTCTTCAGTTTCTAGAGTCCAGTCCACCATGGATGTACGGGCAGGAATTTTTCTCTACTGGCTTCACTGTATGACTTTAAAGCTTTCTTTCCATACATTATATGAATAAATTATTTTAATGATTTTAATAATTTTAGAATGTTATTAGAAATAATTATTTCTATTAAAATGTTAACTTCTTTACATGTTTTTTTTTTTAAAGTTTATTAAAGGAATATTTCACCCAGAAATGAAAATTTACTGTTAAATTACTAACCCTCGGGCCATGCAAGATATCGGTGACATCAGTGGAACAGTAAAGAAGATTTTTTGCTTAATTAACCCACGGTCCTTGGTGTTTCATAATATGCAAGTCCATGGCTACCATCACTTTGAGAGTCAAAAAAAAAGGCAGATACAAAAACACTAAATTAATCCCCTGAACTCCTGGCGAGGTCTTATGAGGCAAAATGATCAGTTTGTATAAGAAACTGAACATTATTTACAATATTGTTACCTAATCTAGCCTCAGGCAAACGGTCCCGCAGGCTCACGCTCATTATGTACTGTACAGTACGTTGTGCATATGAAACTAAAAAAATTTCTAAATAATGTTCTGTTTCTTACACAAACTGATTGTTTGCTTCATACGACTTACATATATTGTCAGGAGCCTCTGGGATTCATTTAATTTTTTGTATCTGCTTTTTTTTGGTAGCTCTGGACTTGCATTTTATGAATCACCAAGTATACCATTGGGTTCAACTAAAAAAGATCTTTACTGTTGTACTGAATAAAGAAAGTCACCTGCATCTTGTGTTGATTAGTAAATCAACAGCAAATTGTAATTTTTTGGGTGAACTATTCAAAATCAGAATTTTTTACTAATTGTATCCTTATTATTTTGCAGTTATTTGCGCAGGCGTGTTTGCTGATGTTTGGAAGGTACATGTAGAGCCTGAAATGAAGGCTCTGGTCTCATCTTGTGTCGTGTTGCCCTGTTCATTCAAATACCCTGCTCAAGAACAGCCCTCTGAACGTATAAGAGCTATATGGCACATGAAGGACAACTGGGATGATATTATTTTTCACAAAGACCCTACAAGGGTTAAAGACAGTTTCAAGGGTCGTACAAAACTGATTGGTTCACTGGGTGGTTCCAACTGCTCCTTGGAGATTGATAAGGTCAAAAACCATGACAACGGCCCGTATTGTTTCAGGGTGGAATTAGAAACATCTAAAAAAGACAAGTACTCCTTTGTGGAAAACTGTGTTTCTATTAAAATGATTGGTAAGTAAGTGTGCTTTTGAGCTCTCAACCTGTGATTACAACAACTAAATAGGGTACAAAATAAGAAAACAGCCTAAATGTGAATCATTCAAAATGCATTTACAGAGCAAGCATCAAAACCAGAGCTGCAGGCTGAGCAGTCTGTGCCGGAGGGTGAACCTGCAGTCTTCAAGTGCTCTGTCCGGCACACCTGTCCGTCCTACCAGCCCACTCTCACCTGGAGCCACACTGGAAAAGTCGTCATGAGCTACAAGGACATCAGTCATGGAAACTGGGAAGCAGAGTCTGTCCTGACCTTCATCCCTCAAAAAGAGGATGATCACACCTCTATCACATGCACAGTCAAGCACCACGGGAATGTCGAGGGCTGGACCTGACTTATAAATAACATAAATATCAGTGACTAATAATAAAAAAAAGACACATTCTTAAAACAGTTTTACACTGTGAATGAAAATGATGAACAAATGAATGATTTCTGGTAAAATACTGCACTTGTATGTGAGGATTTGAGAATGCATGATGACATTCTTGTATGTTTCAGTAATTTTATTTATTTATGACTCAAATCGTTCCCAGGAAGCGCATTGCAGATCTCCAATCCAGAAATGACAATGGGTGAGCATTACCAGCAGTTCTACCTGGGAACATTATTGTGCCTCAGTCTGACTTTAAAATTATTTTAAAATGAGGCTTTTTTTGAGTCAATGTCAGTGAACTTTGATACACCAGGTACTGTATATAACATCACAACTTATTTTTTTCAATAGAAAATGAATAGAAGATACATAGGAAAGAAATCTAAACTCATTGGGTTATTAATACAGTTACAATAGAAAAAAAATATTAGTAAATTATTTTTCTGTTATAAAAAGAGATAAAGACAGATATTAAACCATGGTGGTGTGCTATTCTGAATGGGGTGGAGAGGGGAAGTACATTGTTTAAAGATGCTTCCTGCTGATAAAAGCACACAGATCTGTTTTCAATATCTAATAATACAGTTCCTAATTAGAATAGTTAAAACATGACAATAAAACGTGACAATAAGACGCCATACGTTAACAATCTGACTGAAAGTAAAAATCATCATAATTGTTTTACTAAGTCTTAAATGTTTTTTTAGAGTGTGGAGTCGACTATCAAGACTGTCTCGCAGGTAATCAGTATATTTTTGATTGTTTTTAAACTGCATTGCATTGGCCAGCCTCCATCGGTTATGAATGAACTTGCCATTCTTCTATGTGATCACCAGGTTTCGTTCAGATGACGGCAGCAGTGGTCCTGGTGGCAGAGAGCAGAGGCAAGTACACAACAGCTTCTAATGTGTTCTTCTGCAACAAACCGGGACATAACAGATCCTCTGGCGGAAAAATACTCAATCTATGGCATGTTTTGGATTTTAGTTATGGTTGTTTTTTAGACAAAGATATAGTTAAAATTATTAGCAGCAGTTGAAGGTGTAGGACAGAATGTTCAGATGCCATGAATATGTGTATAAAACTGAGTTGTTCTGATGACAGGTGGTATTTTGATAAAATATTATTATAATTATTTGCTTTTAACTTTGACATGTTGCAATTTTCAAAAGTAATAGCACTTAAAGTTTAAAGGGGTCATATGATGCTATTTTAAAGATCATTATTTTGTGTATTTGGTGTAACAGAATATGTTGACATGCTTTAATGTTCAAAAAACACATTATTTTTCAAATACTGTACATTATTGTATCATATGACCCCTTTAATGTTATATCCCATGTCTGTAGAATTAATCTATTTCTTGTAAATTAAATTTTAATATGAACATAGTATTAATGTTTGTAACTTTTTGTGTCATATATGTAAGGAAAGGGTACCACTTTATTTTAGGTTTAACTAGCTGCTTATTAGCATGCATATTACTAGAACATTAGCCATTTATTAGTACTAATTAAGCACACATTAATGTCTTATTCTATATGACTTTATTCTACATACCTAATCCTGCCCAATACCTAAACTTAACAACTACCTTAATAACTATTAATAAGCAGCAAATTAGGAATTTATTGAGGGAAAAGTCGTAGTTAATAGTGAATAAGTGTTCCCTATTCTAAAGTGTTACCCGTGTTGCTTACAGTATCTAGTTATTGAAAACGTCGCCACAGTGCTGTTCTAAAGAAGTCTATATTCAGCACAGAACACAGCATTAGTTTTTAAATAGAGATAGAAATGTTTCACTACCGTTTCACTAGCTGTTAAATTAACACTTATCAATGTCTATTAGTGTAGCTGTGAGTGGTAGCTGTGAAACATTCATCTGTAAATGACGATATGACTAGATTAAATATAAAAATGCATTTTTTTTCTCATTTGCATTTTTCTATTCCTCTTTTTGATTTAGGAGGTCTATTTGGAGTAGATTTTCAAGGTACCCACACACTGCCTTATCAGCCTGTTAAGGATATCATCTTATTTGTGTCATTGCAAAGAAAGACTAGGCTTTCTTTTTGAGCCTGGTATCTGCTTCTTGTCTGAAACACAAATTAAAACATTAAAAATTAAGTGACTATTGTGTTCTTGAAACATTATGGGATTATGTTCAAGTTAGTCGTTCAAAACACGGCAATATGCTATGCAGCCCAATGTTTTCATACCTGAAAAAAAAATATATATAACTGAAAACACTTGTCATGGAAATATATATTTTGCTGATCCTAAAGACTAATGTCTATTTTTCCTATATTTTAAAGGAGAGGTCAAGGGCATCAAATTGACAGGGATTCTGACAACAAGTAAGTATCTGCATGTTTATTATGAATGACTATTTGTAAATTATATATATATTTTAAGGATTATTTACCAGATTTGATTTATCATAGTGTTATATGTTAATAAAAGTGGAGGTCTGATTCCAATAAATGTTTTTGTGAATGTTTATTCTGTAAAACAGTAAAGCATGGCTCTAGCAATGCCAATGTCATGGGTTCGATTCTCAGGGAAAACATCCTTTTTTTTCTGTCCACATCCACTGTGTTATGGACAGTTACTTCAATATACCCAAGCATTTTTTTGTCATGTTTTACTGGAGTATGACAGAGGTTTCTGATCTTAACAGGGCAAACAACGTATGTACAGTGTCAGGAAACAAGCCTTTCTCCAAAGCTCGAATGCCATCACCAAAGAGGTATGGAGCATATGAAATATCTTACTGAGTGCCTATTCATGGCATTGAATGACTCATATCTGTACTCAGTACTCAAATATTCTCTTTGCTACAACAGTCCAGTATCTTGTGTAATTTGATTTTTATCAATGTTTTATTGTAGTTAAATTCAGAATGTCTTTGCAACACAAATTCCTTTTCACATGATTCACCTCAGTGGGGCCAAATCACATTCTGTGAGTACATACTTTATCATACTTTTCCCATTACTTCATGTGAAAATCTTTTTAGTATTGTTAACATCTGTTGTTTAGTGCTTGATTTCTTGTTGGTCATACATTTTATCTCATTACTCATAACTGACATGTGTTATTTCCTATTACATCTGATTTCTGAATATCTCTTTTCCATTAAGGGTCACAGTTACGATGATGATTACACCAACACAGTAGACCTCAACTTATATGGAAATATCTGATGAAAATGCCTCATTTTAGATAATAATAATAATAATAATAATAAATTACATTTATATAGCGCTTTTCTAGGCACTCAAAGCGCTTTACATTGTCAGGGGGTATCTCCTCATCCACCACCAGTGTGCAGCATCCACCTGGATGATTGCTCAAGGTCCAAGATGAACACAGTAGACTTGACATCAGGGGAGTGTTGCATTTTAAGCCTGACCTATAATGCCTACACATGCATATAGTACAGTATTACTGTATTTACATATTGTTATGATGCTTACATTGCAAAGTTATAAAAAATAAAGTACATAATAGTTATATATAGTGCTAACACTTTTTAATATGTGAGAAACATTTAAACATTTTTTGCTGAACTTAAGCTGACAGTTAAAGGTGTCATGAACTGAGAAATCTAATTTCCCTTGATCGTTTGATATATGTCAGGTCAATGAACTATAAAAAAAACATCAAGTAAGTTTCAGAACTCAAAACTTTCTCGTTGGCTCAAAAACAGCTCTTATTGAAACCAAGCTGCCAAAACGTCTCGTTGAGACGTTCTTGTTCTGAAAAACAGACTGCTCTACAGAGATGGTCAAAAACAGGATCGCAAATAGCCTATTACTTCTAAATTGTTGTTTTTTTCTTCTTGCTAACAATATAAGTGGACCTAAAATGAACTTTATAAAATAATAATAAAACAAATGCAGTTCATGACCCCTACTGTATTTTTATTGTCATTTTTGATAAATAATTTGTGAGATGTTTGTGTGAATAATTTCAGATGTGTTTTTGTGTGTTTATTTTAGTGAATTATGGACCAAAAAATACTAAAATGTATTTTTTTTTAAATAACATCGTTACATTTAATTTGTACCATGTAGCCTAAAGGTTTAATAAAGCATGATGCAATATATTCACTGTTACTCATTGGCGTGTGGATTTCTCTTACTCTCGGGGGAGTCGTGGCCTAATGGTTAGAGAGTCGGACTCATAACCCAAAGGTTGTGGGTTCAAGTCTCGTACCGGCAGGGATTGTAGGTGGGGGGAGTGAATGTACAGCGCTCTCTCCCACCTTCAATATCACGACTGAGGTGCCCTTGAGCAAGGCACCGAACCCCCAACTGCTCCCCGGGCGCAGCAGCATAAATGGCTGCCCACTGCTCCGTGTGTGTGTGTTCACTGCTGTGTGTGTGCAGTGTGCACTTTGGATGGGATAAATGCAGAGCACTAATTCCGAGTATGGGTCACCATACTTGGCCACATGTCACTTCACTTAATTTCTCTCATTCTCGTCTCATGCTCTGTTTTGACAGGTGGTTTCAGAATAGAATTTTCACCAAGCAGAATGTAATTTCATCTTAAATTCTGGACGTTTCTGAGTCAAATAATTTACCTGCTTTTTTGAAATCACGATTAAAATGAGTTACAAAAAATAACTCATGAATAAACCACCAATCTATCATTTGTATATTCACAACTGTCTTGATCAAGACAAGAACATTTTATCTGTTACCTCATTTAGCAATACCACAGACAGGCATTAAAACTTTCTAAACACAACTAAAAAGTATTAACATGTATTTCAAGGGGTTTTAGTGATTCGGGATACTTTTAACACCTCAACAAATCAATTAAACAACTGTCAAAGTTTAGCAAGTAAAATGTACTGTACATGCCCTAACCTTACTTAACCAGAGTGATGACTGATGTTGTTTTATTCTTTATTTGCATCTAAAGGGTTTGTCTAGTTTTATCAAGCAGCACATGCATACTGTACTATTCAAGTTATTTCAAAACCCAAAGCTTGAAAAATTTTAATGGGTATTTGTACGGAGTGGACTATACAGCAGTCTTAGCCTTAATTAGCATAGACTGTCTACAATTAGTTCACGATGCAACACTAGGTGTGACAGCCTTATTTGGAAGAAAATGAAATATTCCACTCTCTGTTACTCTCTCAACCATGCTTGAGTCATAGTAAAGAGCGTTCACGCCTCCTCTTATAGGATATTCTTCATATAACTGTGCAGTGTTTTTGTCTTTCATAGTCTCTCACATTTTGCAGGGCTTGGCATAGAACTTTTCTATCCAATCCATTTGTTTGTGAATGAGACTTCATTAAGAAGGTAAGAATGGAAATAAAAGTATATTACATTTTATTTAACCAAAGTCTTAAGGTTTAATTTTCCATAAATTTTAGCCCAATTTGTCTTGATTTGGTGGCTCCACTTATAGCATAAAATAACATGTAATAATATAATAATAATGTAAATCAACAGTTGTTTTTGTTTTTACTTAAGGGCAAACCCAGGATCGTGATGGGACCTCTGCTACTTAAACTGCTTTTACAAGGTATAATTTTTCCTCTCTTTTTCTTCATAGATGCTGTTGATAAGGGTATACAGTACAGTACATAAAATCTAGAAAGGCTATTTATGAAATGTATCAAAAGTGTGGGTTTTTTTCAGGTCAGGTCTTTATTTATGAAGGCTTTTGTTTTGTCTTCCCCAGTGCTGCCTCATGGTAATTTTACTGTGTTTAAGATTGTGCATAAAATCTAAATTGCAGATAAGAAGATTAGATATTTACATCAGATAAGCCAAGGAATTTGACAGTCACCAGTGTATGTCACTTCTCAGATATTTCCAGACCACAGGCAAACACTGATTCAACGCCGGCAAAAACAAGCGCCGAGCAACGCCACCAGATACTGATGAGGAAACAAACTGACACAACAAAATCTGAAAAAAAAAAAAAAAAAACGTGTTTGTTGGCGTTGGTCTGAGTTTGTCAGTGCAGTGTGAACTGGCTTAAAATAATAAGTTATAAATGCTGTAATACTGATTAAATGTTGGGAAGTGTTCCAGATATTGGGTGGCATGCAATAACCAGTATAAATATAAATGCAGTAATAAAAATGTTTTGACCGAACCGGGCTAATATGGTCATACTTCCTGGTTCTTGTGAGGACTCTAGCTGCTGTATTTTGGACCAGTCTATTAAGCGTGCAGGGCAAATCAAAATAAGAGAATAAATTAATGTTGTGGGATCTTTTTTTTTCAGGTAATTTGCAGGGATTCCTACTTGACGCATTTTCAACCACCACTTGACATTTGTCCACTCAACATTCGTTTGTTTCTGTAATAGTTTTGGATGTTCACAATATTGAGAATGTGCAGAGAACATGTGGTTAGAAAACAAAAAGAAATACTTTTGAAAAAGTTTGCTTAATTTACCTTCCATTAATGTTCTCCAACTTTTGTCCCACAGGTGTTCTGCTGAATGATGCTTTGGCATGGTATGTGAGTATGCCATTGGAAATTCGTGGCCTCAAAGGTTCTTGTCTGGTTATACCATGTTCTTTCTACTACACATCATACCCACCCAAAGACCCACGTAGAGTTGTGTGGTATCAGTGGGTCTCTATAGGTTATCCTTTAGTTTACGATCCATCGCATCCAAATTATGTCATTGAGAAGTTCAGAGAGAAAACTTATTTATATCGTGAACCATCAAGTTGGGATTGCAGTCTGCTGATCAAAAACCTTGAACTGTACCACCATGGAGAGAAATTATACACATGGATTGACCCAGAAAATGTTGGATGGCGCACATACAAATTTTATGACGTCACCTCTACTATTGTTGTTGACAGTATGTAAATATTCTTGTGGTTGCCAATAATAACCATAACAATAGACCCATTGACTGTCTTCTAACCAATTTTTGGGTTTAAACTGATATTATGTATTAATACCAATGTTTCTGTCAATTGTAGCACAGCCACATCAGCCCAGCATTTATATTTATGGAGGTGAAAGGACGGGTGACACTGTCACAGTAGCATGTTCAGCTTCCCACACGTGTCCATTCAGCAAACCAAAAATCACTCTGAGCGGTATAGAAGGAACTGACGAAATCAGGGATGAGTCTAAAGACAGTCTGTGGAAAATCACTCTGACACGCACAGGTGTCTTAAAGGCAGAGCGCTCGACTATTAAGTGTTCAGTAACACATTATGGTGACATAACAGTGACAGCTACAGAGGACAAAAGCGCAGAATGTGAGTAAACACAAATATGAACTGTTATGTATGCTATTAGCTATAAGTTCACTATCAATGTCACAGTGGAACCTATTACAAGATTTCAGTTCAATTTCAGGTGCTCATCATAAAATAACGATTGAGCCTGAACTGGCAGATGTCACAGAGGGCATCGCAAAGAACTTCATTTGTAGCGTCTACCATTCCTGCCAGAAAGAGAATCCAACCATCACATGGAACTATGAGAACATGCAGGTCACAACGGGGAACAAAAAACTCTCTGGTTTAGATCAGATCAGCTATTCCAACATAACCTTTCTGGCTGCAAAAGAGGACAATGAAAAGAAACTGATTTGCACTGCAACATTTTCTGGAGCAGACTTTAAGGCATCTGTTGTTTTACGTGTGCAACGTGAGTAATCTTACATTATGTGTGTTGCGGTCTTGTTCAGATTTTTTAAATTTTATTTATAATTGATTCATTTTGAATCTGCAAAAGCAAGAAACAAATCATGTGCTGACTGCCATAAAGATGGTGAAGATTAAGGCCTGAAACACATATGCAAGTATGTGAACACGGAGGCTTCGAGCTATGAAAGCATGTGTGCAACCAAATGTTCACATACTTGCATGAAGTACTGTATGTTTCTAGCCTGAAGCACAAATACAAGAGTTTATTTAAGCAGAACCCAACAATAAGTAAAACTTTAAAATCCCAAGCTTATTGTTTTCTACTAATTGTCTTACAGAGTATCAAAAACCAGCTAGTCCAATGCAGAA
The DNA here is from genome assembly GCF_001515625.1 of Sinocyclocheilus rhinocerous. Classification (NCBI taxonomy): domain Eukaryota; kingdom Metazoa; phylum Chordata; class Actinopteri; order Cypriniformes; family Cyprinidae; genus Sinocyclocheilus; species Sinocyclocheilus rhinocerous. The sequence continues at coordinate 202,204 of NW_015636077.1, forward strand.
TGAAAGTATGTTTTTATCCCCTATGTCTATTCTCAGATTTACAGTATATGATTAGAAATGACATGTTCAGTTCTGTGACAATTGATTAATCCACTATATGGTGTCACATATCATTTTAGCCTATTTCCAACACGTGGCAGATGTGATACCCAAGATCACTGCGTTGCCTCGTTCGTGTGTGGTAATACCGTGCAGTTTCAAGATGGAGGAGGAATATGTCACTCGACTTCGGGTTCTTTGGGTCACCAAAAAAGGTGGCTTCATGTTCCACACCGACCCAGTTGATGTCTTGGACAACTTCAAAGGCCGCACAAGGCTCCTCGGAAACCCGGATGAGCAAGACTGTACTGTGGAGATGGATAATGTGCAAACTCATGACAACGGGCCGTTCTGTTTCCGAGCAGAAAGAGAAAATGAGAGATACAGCTTCAACAACAGCTGTGTGTTCATTATAATGCGGGGTGAGAACATATAACCACATTACGGGGTGAGGAAATATAACCAATCACTTGGGTTCACATACTTTTGAAAGTGTTTTTCATCCATCACATCCCAGAACTAGTATAAACATGTTGTGTTTTTTATTATAAAGCATCTCCCGACAAACCTGTGATGTCATCCCTCCCTGAAGACATCGAGCCCGGGACACGAGTCGCCGTCAAATGCTCAGTCAACCACACATGCTCCTCTCACCCTCCCCAAATCACCTGGAGCGTCCCAACAGCCCGAGAAACTATCAGCCACAGTCACATGGGTGGAGGCGTCTGGGAAACAGTGTCCGCTGTGACCTTTATTCCTACTGGATATGAAGAGAAAGATGAAATTGTCTGCACTGCCAAATTTTGGGGTGGTAAAACACAGGAAAATACTGCCTTCCTCAGTATTAGAAGTAAGTACAGACTGATAGGGTTACATCCAATATTTATTTGGAGGATCTTTGCATGTACATATGTTTATGAGATCTACTTTAATATGACTGGTCAAATAGAAACTGTACGTCATGATTTGTAAGAGATGTGACTTTTTAAAATTCAAATTATCATAGGAGTTCAAGGGGTTGGTTTTGGGCCTTATGTCATTGGATCGTCACTTGTGTTCATCCTAATTTGCATATTTGCTGGAGTCTTCATTTACAAGAGGCGACACAAGTAAGTGTTTTTTGTTTTTTTTGGCTTATGCTCATTCTTCAAAATGTCTGTTGTAATTGATTCTGCATCTCAAACTATCTAGCACCACTAATAAGTCAGAAGTGCACTGGTTTCTGCTTACAGTATAACTCAAAAGTACATGCAGACCAATTTTATCCAGACATAATAATATGGATGGTGCTATTAAATTTACGCATCTGCTACTGCTGTGCTCAGTTTCTGTTTTTATCAGTCAGCATTGACAACTTCTCATTGTCATTATCGATTGTAGACGGCCTCATCAGGATATGCAAGGTTCACTAACACGATCTGAGCCAAGGTATGCACGACATACTCATTTAATCCGTTTTTACTCATTAATTCATGTTAAGAGCAAAGATTTTCTGATTTGTAATGCACTAGCAATTTTAACCCTATTCTTTGATATAGGAGATCAGTTTGGAACAGATTCACAAGGTTGGACTTTACAAAGATCTCATCTTTGCATCTGTATCTTTTTTTTTTTCTTCTTATCCTGAGACTATTTTCAAATTCTCCCCCAGTCGTTTTAGTATGCCTGAAGGAAGAGCAGCTTGGAATAACAGGGGAAACTGGAGTGGTACCAGGCAAGTACATCATGAAAATGTAAAAAGAAAGAAAGTCTGGTTAGTGTTGATTCTCTCCAGTGCCTTAACTAGTGTTATCTACAGGTACACTGGAGATGCTCCCGAAAGACCACCAAAGCCTGAACAAAGGCAGGTTGAAAATATATTTAACATAACTAAAATTAACCATAAATTATGTTAACAATTAATCATATTATACATTACCTGATATTAAACGTTACATGACACACAAATCTCAACAGACAGAGCATCTGGAGCCGATTTTCTAGGTAATCAGTATTCACCTTTTTTTAATCATTGTGTGTTTCATTATTAAATAATAAAATACTCCAATTTGTTAATTTTATTCTCTTTTTCTTGTAGACACCAATCACCCAGAACCAATACAAATCTGAGAGCAGAATACAAGTCAGTATTTTATTCTTAAAAAAATTAATAATATCAGTTATATTTTACACTATACATTTTTAAAAATGAATGGTTGTCATTGTATATTAAACAGAGATATAAGAAAGCATCACTGATGAACCTTCTCTCTTCACAGGGCAAACAACACATGTACAGTGTCAGGAAACAAGCCTTTCTCCAAACTTCATATGCTGTCACCAAAGAGGTACAGTGCATTTCAACCACATACAGTATGAATCTGTCAGTATTCACATTACACAGCAAAATAATATTGAATAAAGTCTATATGAACAGAGTGTCAAATTAAAAGTCCCAATGCCACTTCAGGATTCCTTCCACTTTAACACTGATCTTTTTAACAGAAAAAAAAAAAAAACAATTATAGATTTTCTTTAAGCTGCAATTTGGTAATTATAAATGTATTAAATGAACACAGTTTATTGTAATATCAATGTCTTCATGCATTATAATACTTAAGCACTGAATGTGCTGGCAGATACAGGTCTATGAATAGTCTATTAAATGTATATAGCTTAACAGTTGTTATGATAAATGCAAACATGCGATTTTTAAATTCTTATTTTCCCCATGCACTTCAGTAAGCCAAAATCCTACCATGTGAGTACATTTATTTACATTTACATGTATTTACTTACAGCATAGCAAACATGCTCAGTTTCTGTGATTTATATGCTATTCACTGACTTCTGCCTATCTTAAATTTTCTTTTAAGGGTTATGATTCTGATGCTGATTTCACCAACCTATATGGAAATGTCTGATGAAAACATTACATCAGGGCTGTGCATGTGCTCTGACAGGTGGATGACATGTCCAGATTGCATAATTTCCTCATCCTGTTCCCCTGTTCAACATTGTTTTACAAATGACAACAAAAAACAGATACTGAAAAGGACAAAACAACCAAAAAAAAAAAAAGTTTCTGAAATTAACTTCTGAAATTGAAATGTATTTTTATTGACTTTAACATACTTTTATGGCTCAACCATTTAGCAGCTTGATTGCAAAAAAACAAAAAAATAAAATAAAAATAATAATAATAAATAAAAAATCTTGAGCACTTAATCAGTCAAAATCAAATAATGTTTTGGTAAAATGTCCAGAAAGTATGAAACGACCTTTGTTACTTAATTTACTTTTCCAAAATACATTCTTTTCAAATTTTGGATAAATTTATTTGTCAAATTAAATAAATTCATTAAATTACTTAAGAATGAGGAATGCTAAAGTGCTGCAATAAAGTCCTAAAATTGCCTAAAAACTAGGGATGTACCAATCATTATTTTTATTTTTTATTTTTTTGCCCCAGAGTCATTTAATGTTGAATATTTGCCGATACAGAGTCCTCATCTGATATTTGTATTTTCGTAGTGTTGTCTGATAACAGATGTAATTTTAGGGGATTGAGTGGTAATATATATCTTTTTGATAAAATATGGAATTCATTTCACATTTGACATTTGAAAACTCATGTCTGAAGAATCAGTGGAATATTTATTGTGTGTTTAACTGTATTATGAACACAGTATTGATTTTTGTAAATACTTTGTGCCTCATTTGGAAACAAGGCAGCAAAGTTTTTTTTTTTTTTAATCATTAAAATCAAATGTTAAGGCATCTGTTTTTGGGGAAGAATCTTCAGTGTGTTCATAAGCTACTAACACAATGTTCTTTTTTTTTTTTAAATGTTTCGCTACATTTCACCAGCTTGTGGTTGTATAAATTAATGCTCATCAGTGCAGTTGTAGGTGGTGGTTGTCAAACATTCATCTGTAGAAAGAAAGCTATGATTAAATGTCAAACTGCATTATTTACATTTTTCTGTTCCTCTTTTTGATTTAGGAGGTCTGTTTGGAATAGATTAAGGTACCCACACACAGCCTTGTCAGATTGTTAAGGGCATTGTCTTGCTTGTGTCTTTGGCAAGACTAGACTTTCTTTTTGAGCTTGGTATCTGCTTCTAATCTGAAACACAAATAAAAAATATTAAAAACTAGGTCACTATTGTACCACAAAACAAATACTTATGTTTAGGGATCAAATTAGTTATGGAACCATGGATCTAAAACATGAACAATAAGCTATGCAGGCAGCCCAGGGGGGGGGGAGTCAATGGTTACCAGCAACTGATTGGTTACCAACATTTTTCTTCTTTTGTATCTTTTATATTCTCTTCTTTTTCAACAGAAGAAATTCGTACAGGTATGGAACAACATGAAGACCATATTTGGGTGAATTATCCCATTAATAATAGAATAGAATAGAATAGAATAGTTTTATTGTCATTGTTATTGTGACTGTTTAGCAGCTCACAAGGTTTGGCATAATAAAATATTAAGGATAGAATATATATATTCTATTTCTACCTCGCCTTTGAGTTCTATTGTATTAGAGGGTCAAGTGTGGAAGAGAGTGTCTTTAGCCATTTCTTGAAGATGTTGCAATTAGATCAGGTTGGCAGGGCATTCCACCAGCAGGGCAGTTAAGGTAAAAGTATGTGAAAGTGATTTTGTGCCTCTCAAAATAGTCACTTAAAATAAAAGGTGCTTCAAATGGTTCTTCACAGTGATGCCATAGAAGAACCATTTTTGGTTCCACAAATAACTATTCAGTCAAAGGTTCTTTAAAGAACCATCTCTTTCTTACCTTTTTATAATCTGAAGAACCTTCTTTCGCCACAAAGAACCTTATGTGAAACAGAAAGGTTCTTCAGATGTTAAAGGTTCTTTATGGAACCATTTAGACAAAAAGGTTCTTCTATGGCATCGTGAAGCACCTTTATTTTTAAGAGTGTAGAGTATACTGAAATATACATTGTAATGTGTGAGAGGCATTTGCAGATCTTATGCCGTAACCTAGTAGAAGACCAAGCTGTTTTAGTGTTTTCATTTATGTAGAACATGACCAAAAATACCAAAACACAAAATCTGGAAAAGCATCTTGATGTTTAATTTGTACTATATAGCCTAAAGGTTTAATGAAGTGCAATGCAGCACCTGCACTGTTACTCTTCTATCTGTATTTCTTTCTTTCTGCATCTGTATTTCTATTTGGCATTCGTGCAGGTGGCCATTTTTAGATATTGTTTTTTAAACACAACATTCAAACTTCACCCCTCCTTGCGGGCGGAACGCCACCATAAGCCCCCTGTCCCTGACTTGATACCATCAGAACACCCTCAACCGACTCAAGAGACTACACGCGGAAAGATGAATTTAGTGGTATTTTGCAAATATTATTTTTTTAAATAGTGTGTTTATCATGCATAAATAGCATTTTTGTATATGAATGAATAGTTATTCGCTAATAGTTAGATGACTGGCTGTAATTTGCGAGCGAAATTAGCCATATTCAGTAGTAAACAATAATTACGTGTCATCATAAAGACATAATTACACTGTGTAGTAATCTATCAGTTACAGACAGCAGTCAATAAGGCGAAAGCAACATACTGAACTGTTTTTGTGTCGAGACAGGAGAACTTGGCGCACTAGCTTCTTGAACTAAAATAAACGATAACTTCCTAATGAAGTCCCGCCTCACTTGTGCCACACGTCGTTATTAGCTGGAGCCAAAAGTTGCAGCCCAGAAACGTCCCGAGCACAGCAAAAACAAGAAGCAAATAATAACTGTACAGGCACAGGGCAGTATCTCTGTAGAAACAAATCCCACCACACACATCTAGTGGATCATAAGTAATGATTGAGAGGGATTACTTTTGTACGAGTCTATATTTTATCTTTTGGATAATTTCTGCATGAATTCTGCATGAATTTTCACTGTCAAGCAGTCCAGAATGGTGTATATAATCTTAAATGCTGGACGTTTCGCAGTCAAAGAATTTGCTAGCTTTTTACTGCTTTTTAAAATCACAATGAAATTGATTTGCAAAAGCAACCGATTTTCTGATAACGATGGATATTAGCTCTTATAGCATTTGCACTCCTTCTGAATTTCATGTATAAAGTTGTCTGCAACAATCATGTCACAAATTTTATTGTGTTGGATTTTTTTTTTTGTGTCATGTGGTTTATCATGTGACGTAATTTTTGCTAGTATTTAAGGGCTCATTAGTTTATGTGTTCATTGTCTGATGAAGAGCCATACGGGTCGAAACGTCACCAACCTTTCTTTTTTTCTAACAAATTTGATTGTACCAATCACAAAAATCGGTGTACTTGCTGCGCCTTACTATGCACTTTAGCACTCTTACTGCCGAGCACTCATAGATCTGCAAGGATTTTCAAGTATTACTTCAGTTACAATGCTTTTGGGAAGCAGCCTGTGATTCTAAGATAAGTTGTAACATTTTTTCTACGATCAACTTTCGATGCTTTCAATGCTTTTGGGAAATGTGACCCAGTTCATTTTTATCTGATACTCCTAAAACATAAAACAGTATCACTGACCGGAATTAACATTTTCTAAACATTAGGTATTAGAATGTATTTTAGACGCTTTTAAAGGACTTGATTTTAGGATGTATGTAATGCTTCAGCAAATCAATTAAAAAACTCTATTTATCTAGTAAAATGACAATTCTTTTTTGCATAGTGTTTGTCATGCTTTATCAAGCATGTCATTTCAAAACAAGATGCTTCAACACGTTACCTCAGTTAAAGTGGCAGTGGGATGGGCTAGAGACTGCAGAAGCAATGGTTTATTAAGAGGGGGGGTATAATTCACACTTCCTCTTATAGAATCTTTCTTGCATAACCAAACAGCACTTTTGTCTTGTGCTTTCAGGTTCTTGCATTTTGAAGTACATGGTGTAGGCTTTTTTCATCCAAACGATTTGAAACTGGATTAAGAAGGTAAGAATAAAAAAAAAAGATGAGGGTATATTATATCTGATTTATCATGACCAAGATTTTAGGATACTGTAGGATACATTTAATTTAACTGGCAACTTAAGGTTTCAAGTCATACATTTTAGAACCCTGTTTTATTGATTTGATGCTCCAAATCTGATAAGAATAACTGAAAATAGATATTGAGGATGTGTGCCACAGAAAGTCCCTTGGGTGACATTTCTGTTGTTTATTGGGTGACTTTATTTTGAAATGTTATATTTTGTAATGTAATTAAAAATGTAATTAATTTTGTACACATAAAACAATAGTTGTTTTTGATTTCACTTAAGGGCAAACCCAGGAACATGATGGGACCTCTGGTAGTTCATTTGCTTTTACAAGGTAATTCATCTGTTTTCTGTTTCTTTTCTTCATACATTAGGTGCATCTGATAAGGGTGTACAGCATTAAAATCTATCACTATTTTTTTTAATTATGTGACCTCTGCAGCTTTTCAGGTCAGGTTATTTAGTGTCTTTATGAATGTTGTTGTCTTTTCTTGTATCGGTTCTTGGTAATTTTACTGGGTCTAATGGTTACACACCATAAAGTCTGTGGCTAAATTTCATGTCGTGAAGGAATTCTTAACCACAACTTAATTTCAATTTAAAATGATTAGTGCAAATTCAACCAATATCTTCAGACTTTTTGAGCAACAGGGAGGGTAGTTTAATGTGTCAAGTGATCTTTCCAATCCATTCATTTTCGACATGTTTTTCGATTTTTTTTTTTTTAAATAGGCTAACTGTAACTGCAGAGGCGAATGATGGAATCATACATGTATCACTTGTAGTAGTAAAGCCAATCAGTATCACTGATTTCAAGTGGGCCACACCCTCTGAATGTACAGTATGAAGCGATATGATATGACTCCACCTAAAAACTGGAAGTCCACCTCCATCCAAGAAAAATGTGCGCAAAACATCACATAATTTACTAACTTTGTATGATGATGCCAAAATGCAAGCATTCTTGAGCTGCAAAGTGAAAGGCAAAGCAAAAGCATATATACTACTTAGATATAGTCTTCCATTTTGTATCATTAAAATAATGTTTTAATGAGATATCTGTATTTATACTGTGATGACTTTTTTTCAAATTTATTATAGATTTTCAATTACTTATGTGTTTATAAGTAATTTTACATACTTTTGGGTACAAACAGGTAATTTGCGGGAGGTCTGGCTTGGTGTCTCGCTTGCAGCACCATTCCTCTGGTTAGGATACATGCACTTATCTTCTTCCAGTAAGTTCCTCACCTGGTGAACCCGCATCCAGTATTTGGGTTGCATGCCATTAGTCACCATCTTTTACTGGACTTGGTGCCATACATGAGATTCCCTTAGTAATCCTGTATGTTCTTCCACGGTATGGTTTCCCTTGGTAAACTCGTGTCTTCCCTGGACAGTTGTTTACTGTCAGTCCCTGTTGTGTTCCCTTGAACTGGGGTCACGACAGTTTGTTTGACTGTGCTGCGACCAGTCTTACTATTCACGTTCATATTTGGATGTGTCTCCGCACCCCAACGGTTGCTGAAATCCTTTTTTGGCTTCTCTTTAAGCCCATATACTTTTTATGTGATACCAACTGTTTATCATGGCTGCTGGAAGTGCATTCTTCAAGCATCAATCTGCACCTTATTGATGACCCGTGGCAGGGGCGTAGCCATCATTTCAGAAGTGAGGGGGACAGAAATGTTATATATATATATATAACATATATAAACATTACAATATAACATTTCTGTAACCTACCTGTCAACAGTTTTTGAACAGTAAGATTTTTAATGTTTTTAAGAAGTCTCTTCTGCTCACCAAGCCTGCATTTATTTGATCCAAAGTACAGCAAAAGCAGCAATGTTGTGAAATAGTTTTACTATTTAAAATAACTGTTTTCTATCTGAATATATTTTTAAATGATTTCTGTGATCAAAGCTGAATTTGCAGCATCATTACTGCAGTCTTCAGTGTCACATCCTTCAGAAATCATTCTAATATGCTGATTTGCTGCTCAATAAACCTTTTTTAATTATTATTATTATTATT
>NW_015636077.1:211754-224865 GCF_001515625.1 Sinocyclocheilus rhinocerous
TCAATTGCGGTGTACAGTGTTTATTATGAGGGGGTAGAATCCACAGCTCAGTACTCACTACTCAATACTCATGAGTACTTTTAAATAGGCTACTCTTTTACTCTTACTCGAGTAGTTTTTTGGACAAGTACTTTTACTCTACTCACACTACATTTTTTGGAAGGTAATGGTACTTTTACTTGAGTATATTTTTTCAGTACTCTTTCCACCACTGGGCATTGGGTAGGTTACTGATTGAGGTACATCTGTCCTGACACGCATGTTTGTCAGCACCTGCACCTTCAATTTTCATAACACAGTTCTGGTTGTGGCGCTTTCCATAGGGACCCGTAACGTCAATGTCGACGTAACGTCGAATGTGACTGATTGAAAGGGAACGTCTCGGTTACATATGTAACCTTCGTTCCCTGAAGGAGGGAACAGAGACATTACGTCCCTCATGCCACAACCGTGAACTGCGTTATATATATTATATACCCGTATGTACGGGGAGTGGCTTAGCATGCAAATTCCACTCGCCAATTGTCATTGGGCGTTTCTCGTAATGCTCAGAGGTGATTGGGGCTCACAAGTGACACCCCTAATGTCAGTGTCGGCATAATGTTAATCGTGACTGACTGAAAGCCAGGGAACAAAAAGAGAACTATTTTTGAAAAGCTACAACTCATCCATTAATGTTCTCCAACTTTTGTCACACAGGTGTTCTGCTGAATGATGCTTTGGCATGGCATGTGAGTATGCCATCGGAAATTCACGGCCTGAAAGGTTCCTGTCTGGTTATACCATGTTCTTTCTACTACACATCATACCCACCCGAAAACCCATATAGAGTTGTGTGGTATCAGTGGGTCTCTAGAGGTTATCCTTTAGTTTACGATCGATGGTATCCAAATGATGTCATTTGGAAGTTCAGAAGGCAAACATATTTATATGGTAATCCTTCAAATTGGGATTGCAGTCTGCTGATTACAGGACTGGAACTGTCCCATCATGGAGAGAAATTATACACATGGATTGACCCTGAAAATGTTGGAAAGAGCACCTATGCATTTTATGATGTTACCTCTACAATTCTTATCGATGGTGTGTAAATATTTTTGGAATAACATTCTGTATACCACTGTAATATCTGTGATTGTCCACACGTAGTGAAATATTGTGTGGTCAGTAACAATAGACAGGATAAAATGCTTCCCCCAAATTGACTTCCTTTTAACTAGTTTATTTAAACATTTCAAAATAAAGGCAAGGCAATTTGCCCGAAAAAGTGTTATTTAAACATTTCAAAATAAAGGCAAGGCAGTTTGCCCGAAAAAGTGTATGTATGCTCAAGACAATAAAAAAAAAAGCACTTTTCAGTTTAATTTAATGAAATGAGAAGTTTAAGTTATATAGAGATAGCCTATAGATATTTTTCAAAGTGAAGACAAAAAGTCTTGGACACTTTGTGAAATGTGTTTTATGTTAAAATGAAGTACAACGGTGGATATTTTACTGTGACACAATATGAGAGGAACTATCTTACATCTATGAAAACTGGGCTTGAGACCAGTTGATTAATAATAATAATAATAATAATAATAAAATAATAATAAAAAAAAGTGAAGCTAGTTCTGAAATAATTTGTTTGCAGATGCCTGTTGATTTTGTATCTAATGCAAAGAAATTCAAATATTTCCAAGTGTCCAAATACTTAAATATTTTTAAAAAGCATATTATGTACAAAGTCTAATGTTTCTGTCCATTATAGCAAGTCCACAGCAGCCCAGAATCAGTATTTATGGAGGTGAAAGGACAGGTGACGCCATCACAGTAGAATGTTCAACTTTCCACACGTGTCCATTCAGCAAACCAGGCATCACTCTCAATGGTATAGAAGGAAATGACCAAATCAGGGACGAATCTATTAAAAACGGACCGTGGAAAACCACTCTAACACGCACAGGTGTCGTAAAGGCAGAGCGCTTGAAAATTGAGTGTTCAGTAACACATTATGGTGGCATAAAAGCGACAGCTACACAAGAGAAAAGTGCACAATGTGAGTCAACACAAATATGAACTGCTTTGTGTGCTATTAACTGTAAGCAGGGACGTGCACAGACATTTGGGGGCAGGAGCTCAAGTGGAAAAAAAGGGCACTTCTCATATTTATTTTTATTTTTTTGTTCTAAACAAAACGTAAAATATAACGAGGTGTGTGATATTGACAAAAAATATATATCAATATTATCTGGGATTTCATCGATAATGATAATTAGACGATATTTTGCTGAATGTGTTATTGCGCTGATATCTTAAGGACTACCGTAGACAGCTGACTCCTAAAGTTTTTGATATTCCGCATATTCTGTGTGGTGGTCAGTTCATAGCAGTGATAGAAATTAATATTTTCCAATAAGTTTAAATAGATTTTTACCTTTTATGGGCATTTTTACCTTTATAAAGCCATTTTTTCTAAAAGTGTGCATCATCCTTTCAGTCAAATTCTTAAACTGAATCAGTCAGTTAGAATAACAAGTCATTTGGGCTGTTACCAAGCAAATTAAATCAGTATTGACAAAATTAATCTTTGCAATGCAGAGAAAACAGAAGCTGCATTAGAAGTGGCATTAGATGCATTTACACGTTGTTTAATGCAGGACATGAATGTATTTAACCTGCAGTTACAAATGCATTAATACTGTTTTGATATTTTAAACATAAAACGTTGAATACTGATATCTGAAATTATTTTTTTAAAAATGGAAAGATACTTTAAATGTGAAATTAAAACTGCCAGCAGGTGGCAGCAAGTCACTGTTAATAAATGAGTCATTGCGATTGAACCGAATCATTTATACGGTTAATTAATTCAGGAACAAATCAGCGTCATGTTGCTCAGAGATGCAAATTGGAATTATATTTGTTGGCGAAATACAGCAAAAACAGGCAATATTGTGTCTAAAACTTAAGTGTCTTAATATTAAATTGTTGTTTCTTGAACTGCTGTATAAAATCAATATCACATTTGGAATCATGCTGCTTTTTTGGTGGAAAAAAATGCCAGTCTTCGCGTGATACTGATTAACTATATGATATACATTTCTGCCCCCATATCTTGAATTCTGTGATCATTCTAAGATCATTCATTTCTGGAACTCGACAGCTGTGCGTAAACAGAAACACACACACACACACACACACGCACACATATATACATATATTCATTTATTTAAAAAAAAAATAAAAAATAATAAAAAAAAGGGCACTTTCTCTCGAGGAAGAAAAAGGGTAGGTGCTTACGCCCCCTTTGATGTCTATTGGCGCTTTTCCACTGCATGGTTCACTTTTGGGTTTTTTTCCACTGGGTACAGTACCTGGTACTTTTTTTTAGTACCACCTCGGTTGAGGTTCCAAGTGAACCGTACCATTACCAAAATGTGACGTGTAAACTCTGCTGATCACTGATTGGCCGGAGAGAATCGTCACTACCTTGCGTCACTGAATTTACAACAGAGACACAACAGAACCAGTGTTGCCAAATTGGGGATTCTGTCACCAAATTTAGCTACTTTCTCATTGTAGCTGCGACTTTTTTTTTTTTTTTTCGACAAGGTTTACTTTCCTTTACCTTTACCAAATTTACCTGTATTTACTTTGTTTTCATATTTGGCGACTTTTTGTAAAAAATTGAGACTTTTGAGGGTGGTTCTAGAGATTTTCTGAGGGAGGGGTTTGGCAACACTGAACAGAACCGCTAGATTTAAATCAGCACAGCCGAGCGCACCTTTTTTTAACAACCAAAAAATGGTTGTTTCGTTGTCTGTTGAGGAAGTACAGACGTTCCTCTCGTTGATAGCAGAGGAGCGGATCCAGCGAGAGCTTGATGGGGCGACACTGAATGAAAAACTTTTGTAGGAGTCGCAGCAGTAGAGGCGGCGCAACTATAACGACGTGAATAATCCCGCCCACTCTAAAGCGGTACTAAACTGCAGTGGAAACGCAAACCGTGCCGAGCCGTGCCATACTACGCAGTGGAAAAGCGCCATTTGTGTGCACGTGCCTGACTGTAGGTTCATGTTAAATCTCACAGTGGAACCTAATAAAAGATTTCAATCCAATTTCAGGTGTTCATCATAAAATAACGATTGAGCCTGAACTGGCAGATGTCACAGTGGGCATCGCAAAGAACTTCATTTGTAGGGTCTACCATTCCTGTAAGAACAAGAATCCAACCATCACATGGAACTATGAGAACATGCAGGTCACAACGGGGAGCAAAACACTTTCAGGTTTAAATCAGATCAGCTATTCCAGCATAACCTTTCTGGGTGCAAAAGAAGATCATGGGAAGAAATTGATTTGCACTGCAAAATTTTCTGGAGGATACATTTCAGCTTCTGTTGTTTTACATGTACAACGTGAGTAATTTGTAAGCATCACGGTATGCTATGTTATTTCATAACAGTATGTCTATCCAAGCTCAAAACTTGATCTTTAATATAGTTCTTAATTAGTTATGTGACTGAAAGGAGAAAATATCGAAAATGGTAAAGATAATTTTTAATTTTAATTTATTATTATTATCACTTTTTTTTTGTTTGTTTGTTTAATCTACCATTCAGCCATTTAATGTTCTCCAACTTTTGTACCACAGGTATTCTGCTGTATGATGCTTTGGGATGGGAAGTGAGTATGCCGAAAGACATTCATGGCCTCAAAGGTTCCTGTCTGGTTATACCATGTTCTTTCAGCTATAAATCAAACCCACCCAAAAACCCACGTAGAGTTGTGTGGTATCAGCGGGTCTCTACAGGTTATCCTTTGGTTTACGATGCATGGTATCCAAATGATGTCATTGGGAAGTTCAGAGGAAAAACTGATTTATATGGAAAATCAGATTGGGATTGCAGTCTGCTGATTAAAAATCTGGAACCGTCCCACAATGGAGAGAAATTATACACAAGGATTGACCCTGAAAATATTGCATGGCAAAACTATGAAACTGATGATGCTACCTCTACAGTTCTTGTCGATGGTATGTAAATGTTTGTGGAATAATATAGTTCCTCTGGAACAGCTATGATTGTCCAAGTGAAATATTGTGTGGCCAGTAACAATAAATACTTCCAAATAAAATCTCCCAAATTAACTTATTTCTAACCAATTTATATGTTTAAATAACATTTGAAAATAAAGGCAAGGCCATTTGCCCAAAAGTATATTTTTATACATGTCTTTGCATTATATGTCAAAATATTAAAACAAAAAAAAATATTTTAAAAATGGCTCAGATAAGCTCTAGAACCACTTGTTTGCAGATGCATGTTGGTTTTCTATTTAATGCAAAGAAATGCTGATATTTTAAAATGTCCAAATAGTTTTTGGGGCCAGTGTACATTTTTTAAATATTATATAATGCACTAATTCTACTGTTTCTGTCAATTAAAGCAACTCCACTGCAGCCCAGCATCAGTATTTATGGAGGTGAAAGAACAGGTGAAACCGTCATAGTAGCATGTTCAGCTTTCCACACGTGTCCATACAGCAAACCAAACATCATTCTGAACGGTATAAAAGGATCTGACGAAATAAAGGATGAGTCTGTTAAAGACGGCCTGTGGAAAATCACTCTGACACGCACAGGTGTTGTAAAGGCAGAAAGCACGACTATTAAGTGCTCAGTAACACATTATGGTGGCATAACAGTGACAGATACAGAGGTCAAAATTTCAAGATGTGAGTAAATGAATATGTTATGCGGTAAGTTCACTTTAAATATCACAGCAGAAAATATTACACTATTTCATTTCAATTTCAGGTGTTCATCATAACATATCGATTGAGCCTGAACTGGCAGATGTCACAGAGGGCGTCGCACAGAACTTCACTTGTACCATTTACCATTCCTGCCAGAAAGAGAATCCAGCCATCACATGGAACTATGAGAACATGCAGGTCTTAGAGTGGAACAAAAAGCATTCCGATTTAGATCACTTTCAGGTTGCATTTTCCAACATAACCTTTCTGGGTGCAAAAGAAGACCATGGGAAGAAACTGATATGCACTGCAAAATTTTCCGGAGGAAACATTGAAACTTATGTTGTTTTGCATGTACAACGTGAGTAATTTGTTTGCATCATGTATGTAATTTAATCTCTTTATGTCTCGTTATTATAGTCGTGTTTTATCTATTTTTGTTTTTTGTAAACCTTATAACTAAAGAAATTAGAAAATCTCTCAATGGTGAATATTCACCATTGAAAATATGCCTTGTAATGTCTTCATACTAAATTGTGGTTGATGTTTCATGCATGTATTTGTTTACTGAATTGAGAACTTATGATTTACGCAATCATGTGAACGACAAGTTATGCAAAATAGAATTTGTGTGTTACTGCATTCAAATGCCACACTTCACTTACGCTATAACCAACCATAATTGTTTTATATCAATTCTCTTACAGAATATCAAAAACCAGTGGATCAAATCCTGAATGAAAGTATGTGTTTTCCCTTTTGTAGCTGCTCTCATATTTGTATTACTGTATTGCACTGCACTCATAGGCTTTTTGGCAATGAAATGTTAAGTTCTGTAATAATGATTCATTATATATCATTTTAGCCTATTTCCAATACGTGGCAGATGTGATACCCAAGATCACCGCGTTGCCTCGTTCGTGTGTGGTAATACCGTGCAGTTTCAAGATGGAGGAGGAATATATCACTCGACTTCGAGTTCTTTGGGTCACCAAAAAAGGTGGCTTCATGTTCCACACCGACCCAGTCGATGTCTTGGACAACTTCAAAGGCCGCACAAGACTCCTCGGAAACCCGGATGAGCAAGACTGTACTGTGGAGATGGATAATGTGCAAACTCATGACAACGGGCCGTTCTGCTTCCGAGCAGAAAGAGAAAATGAGAGATACAGCTTCAACAACAGCTGTGTGTTCATTATCATGAGGGGTGAGGAAATGTAACCAGTCACTTCACATACTTTTGAAAATGTACTTCATCCATCATATCCCAAAACTAATGTAATGTCTTTGTGTTAAAAAAGCACCCAACGGACCTGTGATGTCATCCCTCCCTGAAGACATCGAGCCCGGGACACGAGTCGCCGTCAAATGCTCAGTCAACCACACATGCTCCTCTCACCCTCCCCAAATCACCTGGAGCGTCCCAACAGCCCGAGAAACTATCAGCCACAGTCACATGGGTGGAGGCGTCTGGGAAACAGTGTCCGCTGTGATCTTTATTCCAACTGGATATGAAGAGAAAGATGAAATTGTCTGCACCGCCAAATTTTGGGGTGGTAAAACACAGGAAAATACTGCCTTCCTGAGTATTAGAAGTAAGTACAGACTGATGTTAATGAGATAAGTTTGTGCATTGGTCCGTGTTTTAATATGACTTCTCAAATAGAAACTACTTCATGTTGTATAAGAGTTGAATATTATTGAGGTGTGACTGGTAATCCTGTTGAAATAATATTGTAATAGGAATTCAAGGGCTTAATTTGGAGACTGTCGGGCTTTATGCCATAGCTCCCTCACTTGTGTTCATCCTCATTTGTGTGCTTGCTGGAGTCTTCATATGCAAGAGACGGCACAGGTAACTTTGCATAGCTTATTCTCATCTTTCAGAATTTTTGTATTAACTTTTGAGGTCTGTTACAGAAACTGTATCTTACACTGTAAAACCTAATTGAGATTGCTCCAAACATTTGAGGAAGCTTATTACCTCAAAACATTTGAGTAAACTCATTTTCTTAAAGTTAGTGGAGCTTCAAATTTATGTGACGGGTGGGTGCTGAGAGCCATGGGAGCCAAACCAAGCCAAGCCCACTCATCACAATGATAATATACAACTAGCTATCAAAAAGGACTGTCACTACTCACTTACATGTAAATAGTCAAACAAAATGCAATATATGTAGTCTTAAAGGGGTCATATGATGCGATTTCAATTTTTCCTTTCTCTTTGGAATGTTACAAGCTCTTGGTGCATAAAAAAGATCTGTAAAGTTGCAAAGACTAAAGTCTCATTAAAGTTTTGCTGTCCATCCTCAACCTAACCACAGGCTCTACTCTTCACCACAACGGTAACATTACAAAACCAACATAACAGAAACCTCTAAAAATCCTGACATAACACAAAATTAATTATTATATTGCTCATCAAAACATTATATGCTAATTTCTCTCAGTGTTAATCTTGTGCAAAAACACACAAAATAACACTTAATTTCAACATTTATTTTCCTTATGCAGTCTGATGCAAAGCATGCTTAATTTTAAGTTCAGCTTACTACAAAGACATTTTGAGTTCACAGAACTTTTTTCAATTAAGAACAATGAACTTTCATTATTATTTGAGTAAAATTAACTCATTTCATTTAATTCATTCCATGATTGGTTTTACAGGGTAGAAATGCTTTAAGGTATTGAAACTAAATTTTGTGCATGTCCCGTCACCATCCTGAGATTATTGGAGCAGAATGGACACGGCACCACTTACTGGTCAAGAAATCTTAAAAATAGCTTCAAAGTTTAAAAACATTTGCCCTAAAATCATGAAACTTTGATGAAACAATGTTCAGTTAAATTTACTTGCAATGATTTTGCTAATGCTTGTCTGTTCTTGTCAGTCAACATTGACAAAGTCTCAGTTTTATATTGTCATTATTGATTGTAGACAGCCTCATCATGATATGCAAGGGTCACGTACACAAGCTGAACAGAGGTATGTATGACACATATTATTTAATCAGATTTCACTCATTAATTCATGTTAAAAGCTTTCGATATCTAATAGCAATTTTAACCCTGTTCTCTGATGTAGGAGATCATTTTGGAACAGATTCTCAAGGTTGGAGTTTTCTTTACTAAACTTATCTTTGTATCTTTGTATTTGGTCCTGAGACTAAATTTTAAATTTCTCCGCCAGTCGTTTTAGTATGCCTGAAGGAAGAGCGGCTTGGACCAATAGAGGAAACCGGAGTAATAACAGGCAAGTTAAACAAACCAATAAATAAGTTAGTCTTTGTTTCTAATCCACTAACTAGTGCTATCTACAGGTACACTGGAAATTCTCCTGAAAGACCACCAAAGCCTGAACAAAGGCAGGTTGAAAGTATACTTATAACATTATGAACATTGTTCAAAAATTAATCATACTTTTTAAACATTACATGACTATTTAAACGTTGCATCTGTTAACAGACGGAGCATCTGGAGCCGATTTTCTAGGTAATTAGTCTACTACTTATTGTGTTTATTTTGAGTAGTGTTTCATAAACAAATATTATCCTCTAATTTTGTTCTCTTTTTGTTGTAGACACCAATCACCCAGAACCAATGCAAATCTGAGAGCAGAATACAAGTAAGTATTCCATGTGTAAGATAGTATGATTCCTTACATTTAAAAGATGATAACTCTCTCTGTCAATGAATGGCTTACTTATAGATGTCTTTGCATATTAAACATATATGAGAAAGTAGTTTAATATTTTTACACACACATATATATATATATATACAGTGGTGTGAAAAAGTGTTGGCCCCCTTCCTGATTTCTTATTTTTTTGCATGTTTGTCACACTTTAATGTTCCCACTAAAGTGGCATTACTGATGAACCTTCTCTCTTCACAGGGCGAACAACACATGTACAGTGTCAGGAAACAAGCCTTTCTCCAAACCTCATATGCCGTCACCAAAGAGGTACAATAGTGCATTGGAACAACACATGAGTCCCTCAAAGTCTAAATCCATTACATTCATGTTACACAGCAAACATAATACTATTGAATGCAGTGTGTCATAGTACAGGTCCCCATGGAATTTCAAGATTCCTGACCTTGGTAAAAGAAATGGAAAAAAAAATTGTGGATTTTTTGTAATTCAGAAGCACTGTTCTTTTATTTTGCTTATGTGGTTTTTAAATAAAATCATAAAATGCTAACATTTGTGATTTCTTACATTCTTATTTTTCTTCATGCACCTCAGTGAGCCAAAATCCTACCGTGTGAGTACATTTATCACTACATTTGCTTTCTTACAGCATGGAAAATATGCTTCAAATGTCTGAAAAAAGCTAAAATATGACTGACCTTGGTATCTCCTTCAATCTTTCTTTTAGGGTTATGATTATGATGCTGATTTGACCAACATATATGGAAATTGCTGATGAAAATGTTACATCATCAAGTGCTCTGACAGATGGATAACGTGGTTTGAGTCCAAATCACATCATTTCTCCATTCTGTCCACCTGTTCAACATTACTGTTTTATAAAAGGAAGATAATGAAAACAAATAATTTTATGGCATGATGCTATTATGATATTATGAAGTGTTTCCTTTTAGAATTGTAAATGCATAAACAGTCTTTTTTGAGTCTGTAGTTTGAATTGACTATGACATGTTTTTATGCTTCACACGTTATTCTGTAAAATCACTTTTTTGTTTTGCTTTTGTGAAATGCATTGCATAAATTCTGCTTGTTCTACCATCATTTTAAAATAAAGAAACAAACATGCAGCTTGTGGCTTAAGTATTCACAGTAATTTTTGTGTCTCAAAGATGTTTGTGTCTCATAGATGATTTTAATATGATAGGTCAAACTGTTGTTCAGAAACTGTACTTCATGATCTATGAGAGATGTGACTATCCTTTTAAAATAATATTATCATAGGAGTTCAAGGCAAGTATACCAGACTGCACCTGGGGCGTGGCTCAATGTGTTGCTCCACCCCATACATACTCTGATTGGCTCAACTGTACTTTGTATTTAAGTAAAATTAAGTACAATTGTACTTAATTCATAATAACATCAGACTGAGCTCTAACCCATTTAAGGTCTATCTTATTTTTGACGCATTAGAAACCTTTCTTACTGGAGTAATATTTTATTAGTCTTTCTCTACTTTAACCCAAGTACGGGGTTTGTGTAGCCTACTCCTTCCACCAGGAATAAACCTTTCATAATTAATTTATCTTCCCATTGCTAATGTCAGCTGATTTTGTATTCTCGGTGCATTATAGCGAAGCCTTTGTGAAACTATCAGGGGTCCGTTTCCCAAAAGCATCGTTAGCTAACTGTGGTTGTTAGTTCTATTGAACTCTACGACGGAACTTACGACCATAGGTCTTTTGGGAAACGCACCCCAGAGTAGTTATGGGGCGGAGCGACACATACAGGCCATTCCGCAGTCTGAAGCCCAGTCCTTCTTGTTCAGGAGGTTAAAGTGGAGACTGTCAGGCTTTGTGCTAGCTCCCTCACTTGAGCTCATCCTCATTGATGAGTCTTCATATAAGAGACGGCACAGGTAACTGTGTGTATGGCTTATTCTCATCCTTCAGAATGTCTGTTTTTACATTTGATGTCTCTGTGTCAAACTGGATGCCAAATAGAAAGTGAGGATGTATCTTAAGAAATGATCTAAGGCATTGAAACCAAATTATTTTTGCATGCTGGAAGGTGTAGACATTCAAGTATTTACAGTGTAGTTCCCCTCCTCTTTCTGACGCCAACCTTAAACCTTCATTCACTTAATGAATTTTATATTTTGCCATGCTTGATACTAGATTCTTACACAATCCATTGTTTGAGCAGGGAACTAAGAATGGTAGTAAAAAAAAAAAGGGAAATTCTATGTTCAATTTAAGCAAACAACATGAGTAATAATTTATTTTGAAGCCACATTCACTTCTCTGTATGGTAGTTTCTGATGGTTACAGAGAACAGCTGAAGAAAACCAAAGATAGGCAGAAAGTACAAAAAAAAAAACCCTGCAATTTAATTGGTACACCAGTGTAGCTCCCTAAACGAACATTTCCATTCTTAAGACGGCAATCAGGAGAATGACGGGGCATTTGTTACTTTATTTAATTTTTCAAGGTACAGTCTGTTTTCTTTAACATTTACATGTGGTAACACTTTATTTTAAGGTGTCTTTATTACACGTTACATGTACTTACTATTATGATAACAATTATGCATAATTAATTATGCATAATTACATGCAAGTAACCCTAAGCCAAACCCTAATGCTAACCCTAACCATATAGTAAGTACATGTAGTTAATTAATGTTACTCTGTACTTAAATGTATAATTACACTGTAACAAGGACACCTTAAAATAAAGTGTAACCTTAAATTTTAGCTACTGTACAATTATTTATACAATTAAATTATAACTTTAGAATGATAAATGCTACATGCATAAAAGTGGAACAAAATTTGAATATTTCCAAAAACAAATGCAAGAACGGCACAGTATTGACAGTATATTGCTACTGAATTAATCAAATTTGTGATTGTGATTAAACCAAATGTTTTTGGAAATAATATTCTTTGTAGCAATGATTGTGAAAGGAAACATGTATAATCCTAATCAGGCATAATAAATTCAGATGACTAGCTGTGTTACACATATAGTAATTTTATAGTACACATAATTAGCACTCGTGTATTATAAAGGTCTTAAAACAGACCTTTTTGTCAGAGATAAGATCAAGGAAATATTTTTTCATCCTGGGGGTGGAACTCACATCAAAATACTGAGTTTTGTGAATATGCTTCTCCTTTCTCTACAGAAGACAACTGAAAAGGTAAGAATGAAAAATTGTGTGTCGCAGGTTAATGTGCTTCAGAAGAAGACAAGGGATGAAAATAAATGTATGCATATATATATATATATATATATATATATATATATATATATTATGAAAAACTACAATTTAGTTGATAAACTAAAGCAATGCTGCAATTCATCCATTATTAACATTTTGTTTATGTATTGACCCAGGAACATGAAAGCATTGCTTCTACTTCATTTATTTCTCCAAGTTTGTTTTCCACAACCAAATAAAATCAAATACAACATTCCCCATATCTTACACACACAGAAAAACTTTATACAGTGCCATCAAAACCAAATTATTGCCCACATTGCCTACATGCGTGTTGACACTGTCACATTTCCCAGGTGAAAAAGACGTAGTATTAAATGTATTTAAAATATACTTGAAATTTTAGATTTAGACTTAAATTTACAGTTAAATACCGTAATTTCATTAACTTGATATAATGTTAATATACCAACCTATTGAAGTACTGTAATCTGT
>NW_015636078.1:0-168 GCF_001515625.1 Sinocyclocheilus rhinocerous
TTTTAAAATGTGTCTAATCCAGGACTGATTAAACCAGTATTTGTTTAGCTTATTGTGAGCCTCTTACATGTATGCTTCTCAAAAACAATTAGCAGATATGCATATAAACAGCCTTTTAATTAAAAGAGTAGAATAATCTTGGCTGATAGTAATATATGCAAAGGTAAA
>NW_015636078.1:242-552 GCF_001515625.1 Sinocyclocheilus rhinocerous
CTTGCCCAACTGGTTAATGAAAACAAGGATATAATCAAAGGAAAATTTGGAGTTGGGGTAACCTCCAAAACCAAAGGTGATACCTTTTTAAAAGGTCATTATCATCAAATGTTTCTAAAATGTTTATGTTCAGAGGCAGATTGCTGGCAACAGCCATTTTAGGATAGTTTGTGGCTTGGTCTTAGTGACTTAGCAGTCCTCTTCACTACTCCTAACCTTTCACAGAATTAGGAGCTAGTTTTAGTGCTAAAACGCTTTGTGAAATACTCTCAGAGCAAAAATTTAGGAGTTCTAAATTTAGGATTGACAC
>NW_015636079.1:0-524 GCF_001515625.1 Sinocyclocheilus rhinocerous
TGTTATAATTAAAAATAAAGTAAAATCAATATTTAGTTATTATTAATATATACTGATCTATTTACAGAACAATATGATTATTGCATCAGTATCAATGTTTAGTGATTTGTTTAATGGCTATAATTAAAACAAAGTAAAATGAATATTAAGTTAATAATAATAATAATGTGTCTGGTTTGTTTTGAACAGATTTATAAGCGCTTCTTGTCACAAATGTGGGAAGATGGTTGAAGTGTGTTGTGTGTATGTTGTGTGTGTTATAAGCCACTCAAACTCTGTTCATGCATGAAATAAATCCATTTGAGATGTGTTTGAAAACGCAGCATGTTTTTTACACTCAGCTTTGATTTGTTAAACTGTGAAGCTGTTTTTGGAGTAAATCAGCTGAGCGTCTGTGACAGTGAGATTTGTAGTTGTAGAGATTTTATCACACGTTTAGCAGCACATTTGAACTCACGGAGAAACATCTGTTCAGGCTGAAAGTGCCGTCTGTGAAACAGCGTTCAGCGGTGACTTTAACAACG
>NW_015636080.1:0-1149 GCF_001515625.1 Sinocyclocheilus rhinocerous
GTGGCTGGCATACCCTGTCAAATGCGGCTTTACGGAGTTCAGCGGTTCTGAACGGCTAGCTGTGATATAAACAAACGCTATTGGCTATTTTAAAAAGGGGCAGGGCTGCTTGATATGTCCCGCCCTGTCTTCCTGTTTCAGTTAAAATGACGTCAACACAGAGTAACGCTGCGTGTTTCTAAGCATTTCAGGGGACTTTGAAACTATAAAATGATTCAACAATAAATATGCACATTGTTAACAAGAATAGTTGAGGGGCAGGATAAATCATCTCTACTCACCATAGACAGAAACTCTGAATGCTTTTGACGCTGCTTTTGCTCCACATTTCAGTAGTAAATAACGTCCAGCATGTTCAGTTGAGATGTTAGTGATGGTCAGAGATCCAGTTTGATTGTTCAGCTTCAGTCTGTCTCTGAATCTCCCGTCAAGAGCATCATCATACACAGTGATGCTGTCGGCCCGTTTATTAATTTCAACTAATAAAGTTTCATTTCCAAACCCCCACTGAATCAGATCATCATCATGTATTTCAGTAAGATCAAAGTTTAGAGTGACTGAATCTCCCTTCAACACTGACACTGACTTCATTTCAACACCAAACACACCTGAAGAACAGAGTTTTTTGCAGATTAAAGCTTTAAAACAATTTTTAAATATCCCTATGAGGTTAGACCTGAATTAACCAGTAATTTATTACATGTTACCAGAACAGAAACAACTGAAATCATAAAAACACATTTCAAACTCACCAACCAGACACCACAAACACAAACAGAACCAAACTGATTTCAGAGACATTTTCTTCATCGGTTCACTGAAAACCCCACGATAGAGATGCTTAAAATGTCTGAAAACCCTCATGACTTAACTGTGCTATTTATGAATCTGGTTGAATCCTCCCTAAACCTCAGTTTCTGTTGACATGTCCGTCTCCTTTAACATCACGAAGATCAACAAGCTTCTGCTTTTTTGTTTGACTACTGATGGATTCACTTTATTTCAGTGTAAATATTTTTTTTGTTTGTGTGAAACAGAAGATTGTGAGATTCATAATAGAAGGAGAAAAAATGAGGAAATGCTTCACACACAAACTACAGACACACACACACACACACACACACACACACCGAAACATGTTGACTGTTT
>NW_015636081.1:0-474 GCF_001515625.1 Sinocyclocheilus rhinocerous
AAGGGGGTCTGAATACTTTCCGTACCCACTGTATATGTATATATTGTTTTTTAAGGTTTGTCTGTTTCCATTGGATGTGTGAAAACTTCTGTGGAAATTTATTTGAAAAATATATGTAGGTAATTAACAGGCATGTGATCAGCTAAAGACACAAAAGGAAAATCTGACCACGCCCCCTGCACTTATTTTAAAAAATATATTTTATAACAGTAAAATATATATATATTTTTGTAACACATACTATTGCCCTGTAAAAATAAAAAGCGTTTAATAATCATGATAATAATATAATATAATATATGATAATAAAAGTATTAATAGAATTGTTATTATTAAAATACCGGCAAAAAATTGGAAACATTACAATTAAAGATTTTGAAATAAATCTCTTCTGCTCACCAAGGCTGCATTTATTTGATCAAAATAAAGTAAAAACAGCAATATTGTGAAATATTATTACAAATAAAAAAAAAA
>NW_015636081.1:694-9777 GCF_001515625.1 Sinocyclocheilus rhinocerous
TGGAAACATTACAATTAAGATTTTGAAATAAATCTCTTCTGCTCACCAAGGCTGCATTTATTTGATCAAAATAAAGTAAAAACAGCAATATTGTGAAATATAAAAAAAAAAAAAATTTCTATTTTAATATATTATAAAATGAAATTTATTCCTGTGATGAAAAGCTGAATTTTCAGCATTATTACTCCAGTTTTCAGTGTCACATGATCTTTCAGAAATCATTACAATTTGATTCGATGCTCAAGAAACATTTATGATTATCAATGTTGAAATCTGTTGCGCTGCTTCATATTTTGTGTGGAAATGGTGATACATTTTATTTTTCAGGATTCTTCGATAAAAAGTTCAATGAACAAAATTTATTTGCATTTATCAAATATATCTATTAAATTGATTAAAGCATTTACTAAATAGAAATCTTTTGTAACATTTTAAATTTCTCTCTTTTTTAAAATCTTAACACAAATGTTTGAGTGGTATCATTGTGTCCATAAAAATGTTAAGCAGCAAAAACGGGGGGAGATACATATACAGTGGTGTGAAAAAGTGTTGGCCCCCGTCCTGATTTCTTATTTTTTTGCATGTTTGCCACACTTTAATGTTTCAGATCAAACAAATGTAAATATTAGTCAAAGATAACAAGTAAACACAACATGCAGTTTTTAAATGAAGGTTTTTATTATTAAGGGAAAACAAAATCCAAAACTACATGGCCCTGTGTGAAGAAGTGTTTGCCCCCCTGTTAAAACTGTGGTTTATCACACCTGAGTTCAATTTCTCTAGCCACACCCAGGCCTGATTACTGCCACACCTGTTCGCAATCAAGAAATCTCTTAAATAGGAACTGCCTGACAAAGTGAAGTAGACGACGAGGGCGCTTGGTGACACTAGGGTGTGACTGGAGCAGAGATGGAAGGAAGTGACGTAGGATCAGGAAGTGAGCTGGACATAGAGGATGAATGTAGTGGCGGGGAGAAAGGAGGTAAAAATGGAAATTGGAACATAGTAGAAAATCGGAAAAGGAAAAAAAAATGGAATCAACTTTCTGGTTCGGAAAGTGAAAGGGAAAGACAACAGGAGAAAAGGAAAAAGGAAGAGTTTAAGGTAATGATACAGATCTGAAACATTAAAGTGTGACAAACATGCAAAAAAAAAAGAAATCAGGAAGGGGGCCAACACTTTTTCACACCACTGTACATATATAAATAAATAATAAAATACCCATTTTACTGCATTCATGGATAGTACAGCAAACTCACTTCAAAAACAGATAACATGCCATTTTTTCTATCATGATTTCATGGTGTGTACAGGGAAAAAAAAGCACAAAGTAAAAGAACTGACTTGAGTCTGCCTAATCGGCGAGGCATGCGTTTCTCTGCCTCTTGTCAGGCCTTGCGTTGGGCCTGCCTCATCTTGGTCCTCTGTTCCTGCTTCTTCAGGTTGGCACTGATAGATCGCGATTGGAACAACTGCTGCTGCTTGTCAATCACCTGACGTTCCGCCTTCCTTTGCAACTCCTGTTCAATAAATTCAAACTTTGAATGTGAATCAAGAGAATCATGACCAGCTTAGTCAACAGGAAAGTCCATTCTGCATCCTCACCTTAATTCTTTCAGCTTTTTCCTCTGTTTCGCAGTTTTCTTTTCCTGTGTTGCAGTTGGCCCAATGACTGTGTCTTCGGTGTCCCCTTCTGGTTCAATCTCCACTTCCTCAATCAACCCCTCCACCTGCTCTTTAAAGGTGCTCTCCTAAATAAACACACACAAATGCATATTTATATTTAGGACAGCATGTAGACACATTCCAATCTAAACTAGGAGCTTATGTCCAAAATGGTATGCTAGTGCTATGCTAGATTACACACTACACAGCGCTGTATAATGCTTACCATTAAAAAAAAAAGGATATATTTATTTAGTCATTTAGCAGACGCTTTTATCCAAAGCGACTTACAAATAAGGACAATATATATATATAAATTTCCTATGATAAATGTGTGCTGTACCCACTTATCTTAGAAAGTAAAAATAAATAAAACTACATTATAATTCATAAAAAATTTTTATAAATAAAAGTACAATGTATTTTGTCAGTTTGATTTGAGAAAGATGTTAAAAATAACACCTGCAATGCTTGATTCATTCTTCACGCAGAAAACAATCTGACTGCATTACACTGTGAGATACAGTATTTTCTTCTGAATATTACACAGTTTTGAAAATGTAATTATTATCGTTGACTGTAAACCTTTTGGTTAGGCCAGAAAAATTACGTGAGACAGGAGACGTTATGTCATGCCAAGTGATGGTAAATACGTGGTCACATTTACTGTTGTTCTACAGATTGTTGCAGGCGGGATCCATTCATTTCACTCAGGGATCTCACATCAGATTCAGTTGGTTATGCAAATTTGCTGCAAAGTTGTTTGGCTTGAAAGTGACTTCTGTGTGAGCTGTGCTTCATACATCACTACACTATTTACAATAGACATTTTTTAACTTGCAAACGTTTGCTAATGTGACCAAACCTGCTAGCATATGGTTAGAGGTTGTACCTCAGTGGCGATATCCTCATTCACAGCCAGCGGACGTTCCAACTTTTCCTCCGCTTTCAGCTTCTTGACCTCTACCTCATGGGCCTCACGAAGCAGGTCCTAGAAAAACGCACACATTGATTTCAATGCTTTTTAATCATGGTGATCATCAAATCAGTGTGATTTTGTAAGGGTGCTCCGATCAGGATTTTTGGAGCCCATCACCGATCACAGGAAGCAGTATCTGCCAATACGATCAACGATACCTATCTTTTTGAAGCCTTCTTTTTATAATGTGGAATTATTTATAGTGACGCTCCGATTTGTAGACATTCATTCAGGGCCTGAATTTAATTTTTGAAAATGGGGGGAATTCCCCTCTTAGGTGACTCTTCACCTAAATGTTTGATCATGCAGTGCATTTTTAGTTTTTACAATGGGGCAATTATTACACAATAGCTTACACACAGCACAAGCCTGATTTCATGAGCTGTATGTGAGGCGGCCTTATGTGTGTGCATGAGCGTCTCTAGGAGAGCGCGTAAGTGCAGAATGGTTTAAACACGGGCAAGATTTAAAAAGAAATGCAAATTATAAACTTTAGTGACCATGCAATCGGAGCACCCCTATGTTTCTGATACAATATGCTTTGTATATAGTAGCTGAAACGGGTAGCATTTTACCTGGTGAGAAAAGAAGTCTGGGTTGTATGAACCTCCGGGAGCGATAACTTCAATCGCAGGAAGAAACGAAGGTTTCTCATTTAGTCTCTCTGGTCTCTTTATAAAGTAGAGAAAAATTAACAAATTCAGCACATGACCACAATAACACCTAAATCTAGTGGTTGACTGATATGGATTTTTTGATTGCTGATGTCGATACCACAGAGGACAAGGTGGCTGCTGGTCGATATAAAGTCAATGTATATCACATCACTACTAAAAAATAACATATGCGTAATAACTGCTGCAATGAAATTTATTTTTCACATAATATTCACTAAATGAGAACCAGTTTAAAAGTGAATCAATTTGATAACTTTTGAAATAAATCTGAAAGATGAACATTTCTACTTTAGATAGCTACTTCTTGATTCTGTAATCCTAGTATAGTATTTTTTAGCAGGAAAGGACTCCTTGTACGCCTGCGCTCAGGCACTGGAGTTCTCAGTGCTGTCAAAATCCTGCTCACAACATTTACTGGTCAAAATAAACATTTTACCAGATGACGTCGGTAATTTAAAAAATACTAACTGCTCACTGCCTGCACTCCACAGGTCATAACATGCTCTATCTGGATTATTATTGGCCACTGGATGTTCTTTAACTGACACCCCAGAGGCCGCCGCAGCCCTTCGGAGTTGAAGAAGCTTTTCTCTCCGTGGCAACACACCCATGGCCGCCAACTTTGTTGCTTTCTCTGATATGCACCGCTGCTTTTTAGCATTGGGCTGCTGGAACGCCAAGACACTAAAAGGACATTAGTAGAATTGGGCTCATGTAAAAATGGTAGGGATGCACGATATTGGATTTTTGCCGATATCCGATAATTTTCAACTCATTTTGGCCTATATATAATTATTTTTAATTTTGGTTCGTTTTTAACAAGAACTTATTTGTTAGAATTAAATAAACAATAATAAAGTTATTTTATAATGTCAGTACATTGAAGATTTGAAAATAACTATAAATAAATTATATTAATCACTGCATTTTTTTTTCAGAAAGATGCAGTGGTAACCTTAAAGGGGTCATATGATGTGATTTGCATAACGCCGCCCAAATGTTAACACAAAGAGTGGTTAAGTTGTATTTACAACACTGTTCCAGAACACTGGACCAGGACCGTTTCCTGATCCTGGGAGAGTAGACTACAATGCCGGCTGTTCTGACTCAAAGAGTGTTTAAAAAATCTAACACTACACATTAATGAATAAATCAGCATATATAAAATTATTTAATTTAAGTGTCAGTTTTTTTTTGCTTGTTTTTTTACCCCTTAGCTTCTGACCTTTAAATCAAAACATACTCATGATTTTATGGCATCAATTACTGCTTTATTCAATCAGAAACAGTCTAAATATTATTTGTGTATTTTGCTTTCATTTTATTAGAAGTAGGCCAACAGCGCCCCCTACTGAATTAAAACTCCTTACCGAACGGGGGAGGTTGCTGCCACTGCACGGGCTATTACTGTTTACTTTATCATACACTGAAAGCCTCAACGTGCATTCTCAGTTTAAATGAGGCAATCCAAAAACAGTGAATCTAATCACCATTCAGGCAAAACTTTGCTTCAAGAATGAGCCACAATGCTGACGTGATCTAATCGCTAGCACATGCGAGTTAATGTATTCCTCTTATCGGCAAGATTTTTTACCCCTTAGCTTCTGACCTTTAAATCAAAACATACTCATGATTTTATGGCATCAATTACTGCTTTATTCAATCAGAAACAGTCTAAATATTATTTGTGTATTTTGCTTTCATTTTATTAGAAGTAGGCCAACAGCGCCCCCTACTGAATTAAAACTCCTTACCGAACGGGGGAGGTTGCTGCCACTGCACGGGCTATTACTGTTTACTTTATCATACACTGAAAGCCTCAACGTGCATTCTCAGTTTAAATGAGGCAATCCAAAAACAGTGAATCTAATCACCATTCAGGCAAAACTTTGCTTCAAGAATGAGCCACAATGCTGACGTGATCTAATCGCTAGCACATGCGAGTTAATGTATTCCTCTTATCGGCAAGAAATATCGGCATAATTTTTCATATCGGCCAATGCCGATATTTACATTTAAAGCCATCATCAGGCCGATTCCGATATTGGTCCGATAATATCGTGGTGCATCCCTAAAAAATGGGGTTGGAGATTATCAAATCATCCTAATATGTGGTGCAGTATAAATTCCAGCTAATATTTAACACCACTTTATAGCAAATCTCAATTGATTTCTTATTTATATCACCACAAAATATAAACTAAATTATCGCTTAGAGATATATTGTTGGATATATAGAATATCCAACTTTACCTGCATATATAATTACAGTGTATAACGCAAAGTAATATATGCTAGAAAATGTTGGCAGCGTGCTTGTCTAGATCATTGCACAGCTATACCCTATATAAAGTTGTTTATGTAAGTATATGTAAGTACTCAAGTAAATCTCAACTGCTTGACTGTTTGTTGCCGCAAAACGTAAACTACTATAGCCCAGCTCTAATCTGCTAAATGTGACTATAAGGCATTAAGATTTTAACACCATAAATGTCTGTAAAGCTGCAGTGAAAAAAAATGCGTATTGTGAAAAGTGCTATACAAACCAAATTGACTTTTAAATCTACAGCGAAGACATGATGATATTAGGGGTGTGCGATATTGACAAAAAATTATATCTCGATATTTTCTGGGATTTTATCGATAACGATAATTAGACGATATTTTGCTGAGTGTGTTATTGTGCTGGTACCTTAAGGACTGCCGAAGACAGCTGACTCCTAATGTTTTTAATATTCTTCATATTCTGTGTGGTGGTCAGTTCATACTGATAAGTACTGAAATCCAATAAGTTTAAACTGATTTTTGCATTTTATGGGGCATTTTTACCGTTATAAAGCCATTTTTTCTAAAAGTGTCCATTATCTTTTGAGTCAAATTCTTACATTTTTTGAATGGTTTTTGCAAAATACTCGATAATGTCAAATCGCACATCGTTAAAACAACAATTACGATATTATCGCAGGCGATATATATCGCACACCCCTAGATGATATGCTTATAATTAAATATTAATCCCCAAACTAATAATCAGTATCGACACACCATCAGATAGCCATTTCATACAACAGTTAATTTCATTTCAGCAATTGTGTGCACGTCTCTTATGCTGTTATTTAACTGCAATATATTATTTCACCATTATATCATCACCTTGTTGTCTAGATAAAATGGCACTGGCGAAAAGAAAAAAAAAGAAAAGAAAAGGTGAAACACCAAAAAACAATCTCAATCCAAATTTTGAGAACATGCCCTCAGATCCTGAAAGGCCGTTCACACAACAGCCCTCCAAGTCCCATTGTTTTATCTTCACATTCCCAAAGAAATACTGGGAGCGCAAGGATGAGATCATCAGCGGGCAGAGGCTCCCTTGAGAAGAGGATGCAGGTTACATGTCATTTTGAAAGTAAATCTTTCAGGCAGCAGTCGTACTGTACTCACTTTTTTGGGGCAGGTATGTGGGAATCCAGCTGAAGAATTAGATCTATCCACAAAGGTTTCAAGTTTTTACCTTTCTTGACTGTTGTCTCTAATAACAAGAATAGCAGTTATGGGTGGCACTGGAAAAAATGATTACTTAGTATATAAAGAGAAGAGTTTTTACACTTACGTGGTTGTGTATCTTTTTCATCTGTTTCACCAGTGTCCACAAAGAAGAGAGATTCATCTGTTTTTTCAGAAATCAACCCCCTATGGATGAAGAAAGGAGACAAAAAAATCTGTCAGTGCTTGTTTAGAATCTCTTAGCTGACTGTATCATGAACCGATGAGGTGGTGTAGCCTAGTGGTTCAGAATTAATGCTGTTAACTGAAAGGTTGTAGGTTCAAACCCCCACAAGGAGCAATCAATGAAACATAAATTATGCCCTTTACCAAAAACAAAACACTAAAGAGAAATGATATAAGGATACTCTAAACTTAATTATTATATTAATGCAAAACAAACTTTATGACTCTAAATCAGGGTTGTCCAAACTCGGTCCTGGAGGGCCGGTGTCCTGCAGAGTTTAGCTCCAACTTGCCTCAACACACCTGACTGGACGTTTCCATGCCTAGTAAGAGCTTGATTAGCTGGTTAAGGTGTGTTTAATTAGGGTTGGAGCTAAACTCTGCAGGACACGAGGTGGTGTAGCCTAGTGGTTCAGAATTAATGCTGTTAACTGAAAGGTTGTAGGTTCAAACCCCCACAAGGAGCAATCAATGAAACATTAATATTATGCCCTTTACCAAAAACAAAACACTAGAGAGAAATGATATAAGGATACTCTAAACTTAATTATTATATTAATGCAAAACAAACTTTATGACTCTAAATCAGGGTTGTCCAAACTCGGTCCTGGAGGGCCAGTGTCCTGCAGAGTTTAGCTCCAACTTGCCTCAACACACCTGACTGGACGTTTCCATGCCTAGTAAGAGCTTGATTAGCTGGTTAAGGTGTGTTTAATTAGGGTTGGCCTGCTCCAAAACAATGTCCTAACTAAATACCAGCCACGTGACGCTCATCAACACATCATATTGAACACAACCACATACTGCCAAAATTAGGGTTTTGTATATAGAGTACTGGAATAAGGCATACCATGTATATGCTATTAGACAAATACTAATCATTTATATATTTTTTTTCTTTAATGCTATATTTTTTTCTTTAATACGCTCACCCTGTGGCTCTCTCCTGAAGCCGCACGTCATCCAGAAACTCCTCCACATCTTGGATATCACTGACTTTATTCAGTTATTTTTCTTATTTTTGTTCACGCGCTTTCGCCGTTTGATATCCGAAATGCTGCCATCCAGATTCGATTTAAGAGGCAAAAACCCCGGTTGAGACGCTGCCATGCGCTTATGTCCCCTGTCTTCTTCTTCTTTTTCTTCTTCTTCGAGGTTTAACGGCGGCTTGCATCCAAGAGCGTTGCATTACCGCCATCTTCTGGATTATTCTCCTGCGATGTAATTCCAGTTGATTTCCTCCAGCTTGTTTTCCACAATCATATTTTCCTCATCAAACCCGTTCTAATTAAGAAATTACAAATATTTTTCCTGCTTTGTCTAATCACCCCACTTTGCAGTATATCTTTAATACCTGTCCCTACCAACCCATCTCTTCTTAATTCTTCCATCATATTTCTCCTCTGCTCTTCATAACTTCTGCAACTTAAAAGTACATGTTCTATGGTTTCTAATGTCTGACAATATTCACAAAAACCAGTAGGATGCTTCCCTATAATGTGTAATGTACTATTTAAATTACTGTGTCCTATTCTTAATCTTGTCATCACTATTTCTTCTCTCCTAGTCCCTCCCCAATTCCTCTCTGTACCAACTTTATTTTGAATGGCATACAAATGTCTTCCTTTAGCTTCCCTGGCCCACTGACGTTGCCATTCTCTCATGGCTCCTTTATGTCTCCTGGCGGCCGCCGTGATGGTACAACAGAGGCGAGAAAATGTGGGAGGGGACGTTACGTCATGTTTGTGGATTTGACTCATGAATATTAATTAGTTCATGTGACAAGGGAGCAAGGCGGGAATTCCAAAATGGGGCTCTGTCCCTTGTAGGTCCTGACGGCTATTGGACATACCTGTCCTGAGACTGTACAGTGCTGACAATGAATCACTTCCATCACTTCCAATACTCATTTTGTCCTCCTTTCTAATCCATTCTAATGCCATCATGATAGCATATAACTCAAATAACTCAACGTTCAGATCATTCGTGGTTCGTTTGCTTTCCTCACCTCCTTGATTAACTACAACAATTGC
>NW_015636081.1:11657-15547 GCF_001515625.1 Sinocyclocheilus rhinocerous
TGTCTGACAATATTCACAAAAACCAGTAGGATGCTTCCCTATAATGTGTAATGTACTATTTAAATTACTGTGTCCTATTCTTAATCTTGTCGTCACTATTTCTTCTCTCCTAGTCCCTCCCCAATTTCTCTCTGTACCAACGTTATTTTGAATGGCATACAAATGTCTTCCTTTAGCTTCCCTGTCCCACTGACGTTGCCATTCTCTCATGGCTCCTTTATGTCTCCTGGCGGCCGCCGTGATGGTACAACAGAGGCGAGAAAATGTGGGAGGGGACGTTACGTCATGTTTGTGGATTTGACTCATGAATATTAATTAGTTCATGTGACAAGCGAGCAAGGCGGGAATTCCAAAATGGGGCTCTGTCCCTTGTGTGGTATCACAGATGTAAGTGTAAATTCGCCTTTGAATTTTATAGCATCTCTTTACTAAACAGCCTTCAAATGGCAGGAGGCATCATGCACATCAAAAACAGGCAAAGCAGCAAATTAATATTATTTAACATATCCAAGCTTTTTGCAGAACATTTTCAGATGTAACCCCCTTTGTAATCTTTAACATTTTCATAAGTAACTGTAATTTAATTAATTTACACTTTTTTTTCTCAGTAACTGAAATGGATTACAGTTACATTTATTTTGTAATTAAATTACGTAACACTGTTACATGTAACTAGTTCCCTTTCAGCCAATCACACAGAGTACATTTTTCATTTAAAAACATGAGATGCGGTGGGATGGGGAAAAACACGCCATAAAGTCTCGATATATGTTTTTTTCAAAGTTAAACTTGCATGACTTTACTCTTTTCTATCGTCCGGGTTCTAAGAACATCAAACCCGATGTGTTGTCTCGCGTTTTTGAACTTTCCGAGCGCCCGTCCACTCCCGAGAGTATTTTACCCGAGAGACTCGTCATCTCCACTCTCGTATGGGAGGTCGAGTCGAAGGTCTGCACGGCCTTAGAAGGGGTAACGCCGGTTATTTGTGCCGGAGAGGTTACGGTCCGACGTCATTTGGTGGGGTCATTGTTCCAGCGTGGCTTGTCATCCAGGGGTCAATCGGACTAGTTTCCTCGTAAAACAGCGATTCTGGTGGCCTTCTATGGCTCATGACGTCCGAGATTTTGTTTTGGCCTGCTCAAGAGTTACCTTAACCCTTCACCTATCTGACTCTCGTCATCTTCCTTGTTGGGCATTCCCAAATAAACGTTGTTTTGAACATTCACTACTGAATCCTCATTCTTTCTCCCTGACAGTTAATGCTTAGTTCATGTTAACTAATGAACCTTATTGTAAAGTGTTACCAGAATGACTATTGCTCAGAATAATAAAAGTCTACGGTATAATAAAAAGGAAAACATTTTGGACAGTTCAGCTGTTTTCAGTCATTTCTGTTTATCAAAGAAATTTAATTACTAATTGGTTAGCCAATTTATTTATGATATATTGTTATTAAAATGCAGTTTCTTTATCTTGCCTAAAAGAACACGAAACGTTTGGATGTTTTATTCACCATTTATATGAGGTTTGTGGGCATGTGTATTAAAAAAAAAAAAATGCACCAACTAACATTTTAAAAATTGAAACTATTGAATTCAAAAATGTATATTAAAACATTTTTACAAACAATTTACACAGATTCATTTTGCTTGAATGATTTCAATCATGCATGATTATGAGTATAAGTCAACATGAAAGCAGTGTTGACCCTATTTACTTTGTTAATACACATTCCTGGTCTTATTATGAATGATTTATCAAAACAAAACAATGTTTGGGGTTTTAAAATGTAATAACTTACAGAATAAAGTATAGCCTAATAGTCAAACAGTTACAGACAGGTTGTTAGGCTACTGTTGCATGTAGAAATCTCCTCACAAGTGGATGACCTTTAGTTTAATTGGGTGAACTATCCCTTTAATTTTAAAGGGGTCATTTGATGTTGCTAAAAAGAACATTATTTTGTGTATTTGGTGTAATGAAATGTGTTTATGTGGTTTAAGGTTAAAAAAACACATTATTTTCCACATACTGTACATTATTGTTTCTCCTCTATGCCCCGCCTTTCTGAAACGCGTCGATTTTTACAAAGCTCATCAGTCTGAAAAGCGAGGTGTGCTCTGATTGGCCACCAATCCAGTGCGTTGTGATTGGCTGAATTCCTCAAGCGTGTGACGGAAATGTTACGCCCCCCACCATACTGTGTTGATGCCGTGTCCCGGCCGGAGCACAGCGCGAAGTTGATGTATTTCTTCAGCGACCAGCACGGATCAGCTCCAGGCATGACGAAGCAGATATTGTCCTCTTTTGGAAGGCCAAACAAAGTAGTTTCGCTTTCACAACGAAACAGCGCCTTCATGACATGGCGGCGGCGGCGGCGGAAACAACAATACTACAGCGAGAATAAAAGTTACGCCTTCTTTCTTTGCGTGAACATTTGGGCGGCGTTATGCAAATCTTCCCACATAGCGAGGTAGACATCTGGGGGCGTGTTAGAACGAGCCATTTTAGGTAGGTGTGACTGACTCTTAACTTTTATAAAGAATATCTCTTTGGATTTGAGACTTTAGTCTTTGCAACTTTACAGATCTTCTTTATGCACCAAGAGCTTGTAAAACTTCAAAGAGAAAGGAAAAATTGAAATCGCATCATATGACCCCTTTAACATTTACTAATTATTAAAATCTGGTAGTTGTATCTGATAACATTATTTAATGGACCTGAGATAACATGCACTAAGAATGAACAGTTGTATTAACTAATATTAATTAACAAAGATTAATAAATACTGTAACAAATGTATCGCTCACTGTTTAATTAATGTTAGTTAATGCATTAACTAATGTTACCTAATGGGTTCTTATTGTAAAGTGTTAACCTGTGGCTATTTTTACTTTCCTATTAATTAAGATCTAAATGTAGAAGTGCTGATGTGCCTTTTTTGTGGTCTCCAGAATTCGAACGTATGAACATGAGGCCATGCGGCTTTGGTTTCACATGACCTCCACTCCAATCTCCCAGAGGTCACGCGGCAGATCGGCATAGTGGAGGTTCATTTGACCTGTTAACACTGATAATTTAGGGGAAAATTATGGGGATGGTTGCAATTTAAATTTGTGATCTCTGGTCATTCTGTGCCTTTTTTCAGGGTCTGCAGAACTTTGGTTTGTGTAGTAATATTTTAAACACGTATCTTCACGGGCTGGAGAAAGAGGGGGTGGAGTGGGGTCCTGAACTTCGAGAGCTACGCTTTCAGGCAGCCTGGAGAAACACACAGTGGGACTGTGACCTGCCTGAGAGGTGTGTGTTTGCATTTACGCTCTTAAACCATGGATTAGAATTAGAATCTTTATTCAGTTAATTACTTCAAATGTTACTGAAGGTTTTTACAGTCATACTTTTAGTTTTTCAATTAGTCCCGACCCTTAGAATTAAATAGGTAATTTGAAAACTTCTGTGTCAAATGCCCTCTGTTTATGATTGGCTAACATTTTTGCATGTGAAATTAGAAAAAAACATAAGTTTTTTACTTTGCAGGTTTGCTGTAGGATTATGGTAGAAATGTGTCAGTTGAGATTCTGTTGTAACTTTTATACTGTGGTATATCCATAGTCTACTCTACCACTAAAATAAATGTATATATAAATATATATAAAATGTGAGAGATGAAAATTTTATTTTTACATTTTATTTTTAATTTCAGAAATGAGAAGCTGAAGCCTGGCATCAATGAGTCCTTGTTCAATGCCCTCCAAGCTTTGATCTGCGCCGGATCTGTTTCCTACGTTGTTGTTATTTGATCTGAACGAAAACAGCGTATCCGTGTGACACAGCTGACACAGAACAGCATACGTTGTTTACGTCCAGCGGATACTCTCCAAAATGGTGCT
>NW_015636081.1:15557-17384 GCF_001515625.1 Sinocyclocheilus rhinocerous
GATCTCCTTGCTACGTCTCTGGACTTGGGAACATTTCAGTTTTATTGCTGTCTATGCAGGGTCAGACAGCTCTCAGATTCCATCAAAAATATTTAAATTTTTTGTTCCAAAGATGAACGAAGGTCTTATGGGTTTGAATCGACATGAGGGTGAGTAATTAATGACAGAATTTTAATTTTTGGGTGAACTATTCCTTTACCAGTGGAGAAAGAAATCGGATGTGAATCATTATATTGGATCCGTGTATTCAGTCTTAAAGTGACAGCAGGCTATAAATACTGCTCCTGTTTGTGTCAATGCTAATCAAACAAAAAAACACAGCTTTAACGAAGCTTAATCTATATTGAATTTATACAGTGAACACTATGCAGTGTGATTTTACACTTAATTACTACATCTCTGTGCCTGAAAACTAATTTTAATTAAACCTTGTTTTATTTGTAAATTTGTTCTATTTTATTTATTTATGCTTGTAATTTGTTTATTTGTTCTTATTTTATTACTGACTGTTCACTTGTCTTTAGTAATGTTTGAATTGTTGGTTATGATACCTGTTTTTGCATGGTATCAAAGAAGTACTTAAAGTGTTCTTTAAATAATAAAGAACCTTTTTTTGTTGATCTTCAATAGCCTGATGTATCATATTTAATGCTCATATTATTCATAGATTTTTCTAAAAAAATGATGTATGTATAATCAAGTAAACCTAAGTTGCTTCAATACAGTAAATGTTCATCATGTTGATAATTTAGTGGCATTAGAAATTTGTGTATCAAATATTATACACTAGGCTTTACAGGGTTAAATTAATGTCATCAGTCTCGTAAATGTGCTAAATGTGATTTTTCTCTTAGACTATGACAGAATGATTTGGCTGTAACTGTGCTAAGAGTCAGAGCCAGTGTTAAAAAAAATATATAGATATGTCAGGATTGGACCTGTTTTGTCATGTGTTTCAGTTCCTGTTTTGCCTTATTTGGTCAAGTTCCTGTCCTCGTTTAATTATGTTCCATTGATGTCACCTGTGTTCCCCTGATTGCCTTGTGTTTAAAAGTCCTAGTCTGTTCAGTTTGTGTGTGTACTCCAGCGCTCCCGATGTTAGTTTTCCTTTGGTTTGTTTTATTAAAAGTCAAGTTTGTGTAAGTCGTCTCCTCGTTTCCCTCCGACGCACTGTGACAGAAGACCTGACCCAAACAGTAACCTCCATGTGTCTACCCTCCGTTTTGTTTCCCGTTTTTACCCAGTGTCTTTTTTTCCGTTGTTCCCTCATGGATGCCCTCCTTCGCCCGGAATATCTCCTCCTCCTGCTGGAGCAGGGGCAGAGATCGCTCAAGGATCATACTAGACTGTTCCAGCTGCTAGCTAACACCACCAGCTACCCGGACGACGCACTCTGTGCGTTCTACGATGGAAGTTTAAACACCGCGTGCAGAGCGCCGTCGTACGAAGATGGTTCTCGAGTGGATTTCACCATGTTTGTGGAGTGGATTCTGGCGAGAAATGGATCTCCTCTCATCTTCACTCCCGAGGATGTTCTCGCCAGATCCACTCAGAACCCAGAGCCCAGCCCACCATCTCCCCGCTGTGTGGAGCTAAAGCCCGAGCCCACCGATGACGGAGAACCAATTCCCGCCACGAACTACGAGCCAGCGCAATGCCGAGCGACTGAGCGGAGGATCGCCCCAGAAGTAGAGCCCAAGCCGTCAGACCAGGTGCGTGAGCCGGCTGCAACGCCCATCACGAGGGAGAAAGCCGTGGACGGTGAGAGCGCGGAGTGGAGCTCCGCCCACTGCACCGCGGCTGAGGGTGAGCTGATAATACATCTGG
>NW_015636081.1:33006-33622 GCF_001515625.1 Sinocyclocheilus rhinocerous
TCTTGTGACAGAAGACCCGACCAACACAGTCAGCTCCGTGTGTCCACCCTCTGTTTTTGTTTCCCGTTTTCTCTCAGTGTTTTTGTTTCCGTTGTGTTCACCCTCATGGATGCCCTCCTTCGCCCGGAATATCTCCTCCTCCTGCTGGAGCAGGGGCAGAGATCGCTCGAGGACCATACTAGACTGTTCCAGCTGCTAGCTAACACCACCAGCTACCCGGACGACGCACTCTGTGCGTTCTACGATGGAAGTTTAAACACCGCGTGCAGAGCGCCGTCGTACGAAGATGGTTCTCGAGTGGATTTCACCATGTTTGTGGAGTGGATTCTGGCGAGAAATGGATCTCCTCTCATCTTCACTCCCGAGGATGTTCTCGCCAGATCCACTCAGAACCCAGAGCCCAGCCCACCATCTCCCCGCTGTGTGGAGCTAAAGCCCGAGCCCACCGATGACGGAGAACCAATTCCCGCCACGAACTACGAGCCAGCGCAATGCCGAGCGACTGAGCGGAGGATCGCCCCAGAAGTAGAGCCCAAGCCGTCAGACCAGGTGCGTGAGCCGGCTGCAACGCCCATCGCAAGGGAGAAAGCCGTGGACGGTGAGAGCGCGGAGTGGA
>NW_015636081.1:35558-39754 GCF_001515625.1 Sinocyclocheilus rhinocerous
CCACACACACCCCCAGTGTTCAGTTTGTGTGTGTACTCCAGCGCTCCCAATGTTAGTGTTCCTCTCCTTTGGTTTGTTTTATTAAAAGTCAAGTTTGTGTAAGTCGTCTCCTCATTTCCCTCCGACACACCGTGACTATATTAAAAAAGCCTTTCCCCCCCTTCAGTGCAGGTGTAGTTACAGTGTTTTGCCTTTTTTATGGCAGTATAGAGTCAGTAAGAGAAAAGCATGCAGTACACACACTAATTTGAATAAAGGTTTTAAATGAAAATAGAGATTTATTAAGCTTATGTACGCATATTTACCTTTTTCCAGTTCAGTCTCATGTGTCTACCATCGTCAAGCTTTCTTCAGATTTCAGCAAAGATTGCTTCAAAGCATAGTCATGTCCTGTCTTATGTGTTGATGCATTGTGTTTCTGCAGTGACAGTCAGAGCTTTAATAAAGTGGCAGAGCGCGTGTTACTCTGACTGCAGAAGCTGAAGGGTGTTGAAGAGGGGACGGTGCTCAGCGTGGAGGGGCAGGTAAACCTCCTCATTCAGCAGGCAATGGACCCCAAAAACCTCAGCCGCCTCTTCCTCGGCTGGCAGGCCTGGTTCTGATACACATGCTTGTGTAGATGCAGCACTTACCACTTGACAGAAGGATCGCACACCAAAGGATTACAACGGTAGCAATTTAACAGATAGAGCAGAGTGGAAATACCTTAAGACTGTATTCTCATGTTCTGGGTAACATGAAATGTTTATCAACTCTGACTGTCGAACTTAAATTTTTTTTGCCTGTATAACTGAATAAAATAAATATATTTAGTACTTAACTGTTTACTATAGCTTTATTAATACTTATGGTGATCAGCTGAATGGTCTGTTGAACTTTTTAAATTTTTTTTGGTAATGTTTTGCTAAAAATATATTTAGAATGATAATGCTTCTGCAACTAAAACCGTTTTGTATTGAAAACCAACACAAGCTTTGAATTGAGGGAAAAAAACATGCATTGATAATCAATGTTTGGTTTATGTTGAAATGTGTACTTATGTACAGTACAGATATTACTCAGCATTTTCATGGCATATTGGATGCACAATAAATCACGGTTAAACTGTTAAGTTCTCATTTTGTCTTTCAGTTTAAAACAATCTTTTGATAGTAAATAGGCTTCTTATATCGTCTTTCATTTAGGAGAAATTACATTTGGTCACAAATTATAAGGTGGTTAAAATCATTTTATTTGATGCAAAACTATAGGCATTTTTAAATGTTTAAAAATGTATTAATTTTCAAAATAATTCATACCTTTATTTCTAACAAACATACTACAGTATTTTACAGTAAAATTGTATCTAAAATATGGTAAAACAACTCTCAAAATGGGTTTTTACTGTAGCATTTTTACATTCTTTTTCTGATAAAAGCACAAACAATTTATTTCAAGTTAAAGAGGCCATACACATGAACAATATGCTGCTATTTCAAGTGTTTTCTGTTTATTGAAAACATTCTGATGTTATTGCAGGAATATGATGTCAATTGCCTTGGGTGAAATCAAAACTGCAGTCTTGAACACTGAATTATTTATAAATTTACATCAGATCAATCTTCAAATCATCCACAATAAAGTAGCCTTTTATAATGTCAAAATATATATCCAAAGGCAAAACCTAATAAAAGTCATTTTTAATTCCGTTGCTGTAATATTAACTTAAACACTGTATTAATGAAAATAATATGAAATAGTTTTTCTAATATTTGTATTATTTTATGTAGACATGCTGTTTAATTTAGAGATGATTAAGGTTTAGTACCATGAAATTCCCTCAAAAAAACTTTTAAGTTAAAACAGTTTTAATAAAATTTTACCCAAAAATTAAGATTCTATCATCATACTTTCTGCTATGGAACAAGAAAGGAAATATCTAGCAGAATGTCTAAGCTACTCTTTTCTATATGAAAGCAACTAGGGACTGTCAAGCTCCAAAAAGAACAAGAATACACAATAAAAGTAGTCAAATCGACCAAAAGAAAATTCTGCCCTTCACCATAGCCCTCAAAATCCTTCACAATGTTAATTGTTAAAGCTGCTTTAATGCATTTATGGCAATAAATAATGTTTCATGCTGATATAGTCTAAAACTTCACTTTGAAACCTAGGATGTTTGAAAATTTTTAGAAGGTGCTGCCTGAATATATAAGCAAATTTTTACCCCTGATAACAGCCTACTGTCTCTACTGTACACATCTGCCTACTACAGTATCCCATGAGACTGCTAGCCACATACTGTACAATCTCTGCTTCATTAATCAATGTGTCAGTGCAGTTAATGAAGTTATCAAGAGTGAACGAGTCAGTGAAAGGACTGAAGCTGCAGGATGATTAGAGCCGCTTTAGGTTCATTAGTGGCTTCATGAAGCAAACCTGCTTAAAACAGCAGCAGAGAGGCTGTTACATAACTCACAAAAAGACTTGAGCCTGTGTGTGTGTGTGTGTGTGTGTGTGCGCACTGCCTCTTGAAATATTCCAGCTGATTTCGGAGGAGAGTACAGCATGTAGCATATATGAACAAGAGTTCATAGCATATTTACACTACTCTTTTAATGCAAGTACATTATTCAATATAGTTTTAGCAGTAAGATAACATTATATTTGCAACATGGCATGGCCGTTTCTGAACATTTTGGCTTATTTATCTGGTAAATTTCTCCACTGTTTGGTTCGCACCCCCTCAGCAACCACCTGGTACACACCATAAAAAAGCACTTAGCAATGAACTAATAATGCTCCTTTTCTTTAGAAAATACAATCCAGTTAGTTATTTAATAATAATTTTTACAACTTGACATTAGTTAGTCATCATTTTGCCAATGCTTTATCCCAAGCAATATATGGTATACGATACTACAGGTATAGTACACGTAGAGTACCCACTAAAGGCAGTAAACACTACTCTAAAAGCAGATTTCATTCCAAACACTCGACATTGGTCAGACAAACCGTCACAAACCCGCCAGTCTGGTCATACTCTGCGGTTGCAGTGTGAACTAATACACTAACGAGTTTGGCCATCTACTGTAGTGCTGCTCATAACTATACAGTAATTCCTTTTGGTCATGTACGTACAACTTGGTAAGTCAGATAAGAAGAAGAAATTTGAAGGTCCCAAATGAAGTAGCTACTTCTCAATTCAAATCATGGGTATTTTGAATTGATACAGAAACATGAGCCATTATTTATAATGTTCACATGCTGTATTTATCCAGTCATGGTGGTTGATACCACAAATATGCAAATAAGAACATTAACCCAGGGTTTAGGAATGTAGTGTAAAATGTCACATTATGAAATACCCACGATTAACTGTTAACCCCGAGTATGAGCAGTGTGAAACATGAAGCAAGATAACGCAGGATTCCATTAATCTGGGTTTAGAACGACCTTGTGTGCAAAGCCTTAGAATCTAGTAGAAATGACAATTTAATCAAGATTCCCGAACAAATAAACTTAAAAAAAAAATTTATTCACCAGGTAGGGCTACACATGTAAATTAATGAATTAAGAAATAAAAAAATCAATCCAAAAATCAATTACACAGATAAAACATTAAAAAAAAAAAAAAAGACAAAGAGAAAAAGATGTATACTTGGGATCGTCTGTTTCTCTTCTGGAAATAGCTGCTGCCACACAGCATTCAATCAAATCATGCATTTCAGTAATGCATTTAATGTGTTTCCTTTCCAAGCCTGAGGCTTCAAGCAGTCAAGAGCACTTGAAATGTTTACATTAATCCCATTTTTATTATAACAATAAGAGTAAAAGATGTATACTTGGGATTACAAAGACAAACTGCCAATGTGCAGGAGTTTTGGCTAGAGAAATTAGAAAATCAAGAAAAATCTTCAATCTGAAGGAATAAATAACTAATTGAAATTGTAAGAATACAATCCCATGACCCGAGGGGTCAAACCTTATCTATGGGCAAAATTTAATTTTTAATAAAATATTACACAAGAAGGGCACAGCCTTCAAAGCAGAGAAGTGTTGGGGTGTTGGGTTCGTGAAACGCGTGCCTCAAAAGAGGGCTTACAATGACTTACAAAGATACATAACAGCTACAAGTGTATGCACTACTTGCTTTATGCAAGCACTACATAGGATAAATCACTATACAGGATTTACCCTATTATACTTTATCGACA
>NW_015636081.1:39843-49132 GCF_001515625.1 Sinocyclocheilus rhinocerous
TAAATCGCCTTCATGCATGAATGAATGATATTTTTTGCAATTTTACACATAATAATCCACGATGATCACGTTACACAAAACTGAAATTGCACGTCAAAATAACACATTGTCAATATTTTTTGAGACCCCCCAAAATTTCACAAATCACGTTTTCAGGGGAGCCCATGTCTTATTAAGGGGAGCCGAGCTCCCCGTAGCTCCCCCGTAGTTCGCACCCTGCCGCTCTCTACAGACACTCTCTCACTAGATCCTTGAGCAATGCCAAGTGCGCAGTCCTCAAAACTCAATGAACAACTTTCATATAGACCA
The DNA here is from genome assembly GCF_001515625.1 of Sinocyclocheilus rhinocerous. Classification (NCBI taxonomy): domain Eukaryota; kingdom Metazoa; phylum Chordata; class Actinopteri; order Cypriniformes; family Cyprinidae; genus Sinocyclocheilus; species Sinocyclocheilus rhinocerous. The sequence continues at coordinate 40,153 of NW_015636081.1, forward strand.
AGTTTACAGACCTCTGATTAGCCAGCTGTACATACATGTCTGCATTGTTATTCAGAGAACCTTTGAATCATTTGTTCGTGAAGTTTGTACGCAGATTTCACGCACAAATTTGCTTGTACGCACGCTTAGTGAATGAGGCCCAATGAATTCACTCAGTATAAATGTGGCATACAGACTTTCTGAGTGAACTTTAAGTGGAAGGAACAAGGAACTCTGTACAAGGAACTCTCCTGCAGTCTTTGCCCAGTGAAATGGGAAATCAGGTTTATTATTTTATTGTGCGTTGTTTATTTTCGTCAGAAGTTCCTGAATACAGGTCACATCAGAAAACTGCTTCATGAAAAAAAAAAATCATAACCGTATAGTTCATACAGCTTCTGTGCTATATTACAAGTCTTCTGAAGCCCATACGATAGCATCCGTCCCCAATGCTTTCATTGTATTGTATAAGCAAGTGCAGCATCACGCTCTGTGAATCATTTTTATTTTATGGGTTTGGATCTACATAGAGGAATATGACAGACTTCATTTTTGGGTGAATTATTCCTATTCCTAATAGGGACAACTAAAAGGAAGCCTTAGCCACTAGATAAGAACAGTAAATAAACTTACTTCATTGAACCATAAACCTCATTTAGGCCCCTGAGAGCCCATTGCTGATTTCCAGTAGTTTTATTTACACGATTACATTGAAGACTAAGAATAAAAAGAGCAGCATACATTGGAGAAACACTGGAGCATCAACATCACCATTTACTCCACTTCAGTGTCGTATTGATACTCATATTTTGGCACTTTTATTTATGATTTATTTTTTCTATAAGAATCACATGTATAATCATGATTCCTTAATTCTTCAGTAGTTTTATTCTCTTCAAGTTCGGTCAACCATAAATGTCCACAAGTGTCAACAAATGTCCAAATCCCAACATCTTCCACCAAGACAAACAGGAATAAATGGGATCTGGCAGAAATCGCACCAGAGCTCAGTGCGGTGTGTTCACCCCCGTTACCTGCTCTGAGTTCCCTTCAGCCCTGATTTGCTGCCTCCTCATCTTCCATTGATGCCTGACGTCACTTGATGCGATGCCGTACCAGCGAGGACTCATCTGTAATCTCGCCGTCTCTGTACCGTCGGCAAGGCAGTATGAGCAAGATGAGGAGTAAGATCAGAACCAAGGCACATATGCCCATCAAACCATACACGATCACCCACATCACCGGCTCCCTAAGAGACACGCCACTTGTGCAGTCTGACGCTACGCCCTCAGCTAGGAAGGGCCCAGCGATCTCTGCAAATGGCACACCACCGTTTTCTGTTGGAAGGACAGAAGAGGTATTTACAAAAGTTAACAAAAAGATAGGTGTCCTTAGATCTTAGACCTCTGAAACTCAAATTACATGAGGGCCACTGGCCAGGTGGTGTTCTCAGCTTCTGTACTTATGTACATTTTTCTAGTAGCTCTACTTTATTTTTATTTCGGTATCTAGTATTTTTATTTCGGTAAACTTCTCCTTCATTACATTCCAAAGCATGGTATCGAAGTTTAAAAAACAAACAAACATATTGTTCCTCGTTATTTCGAACAGAAGAAATCACCACTCCCTCGGAGATGCAAGAACGATTCTTTGTAATGAACCTGTTGAAGTGGTTCACAAATCACTCTGAATGATTCATTCAGGCTCGGACTGATCGGATTGCAGCTAATTTTGAGTCAACAACTCCGATCAAAAAGGGCCAAGAACCAGAATATCGTCAGAGCTTAAATGCGTGCGCGACTGATGGTGCAAAAAGTTACTAATACCGAATTTTAGTAGTGATTATTGTAAACGAAAATCATATTTAGGTCATGACTCAGTTATTTGTGAACTAAATGTGCTGTAAAAGGTCAAGATGTTTAAGCCTATTGAAATGACTGAATAAGGAATGTCCTCATTTGTTTGTCACCGTCTGTATGGAATAGGCAGTATTAAAGTAGCAGTTTCAAATGATATAACGCCATTTGAAACACATCTGAACCCACCTACCTACACAAGCGCTAACAGCAAAGCCCACCCTCTTTTGTGTGCGGTCAAAGATGACGTAGAAGCCCTCCATTACTGTGGCTCCAATGACTAAGCCGTTTGCTGAAGGGGAGATTCCGAAACGGAAACAGTCCAATGTGCCATCGATATTGGTGACTGGCTGGACATATAGCTGCGGAGACAAAATTTGATGTCAACAGAAGAGCAAGTATGCACAATCCTGGTTTCTGGTAATTTTAAGAAATTATGTAACATCACATCAAAAACCACAAAGTATATCATTAATTTAGAGCCAAAAGGTCCCATGTACAGTACAATAGAGGGCAATATGGTGAAAATGTATAAACTGTTCAAAAGAGAGCTACAATTGATATGGGGGCAGTCGTGGGCTAATGGTTAGAGAGTCGGACTTGTAACCCGCAGGTTGTGGGTTCGAGTCTCAATACCGGCAGGAATTGTCATGGGGGGAGTGAATAACCAGCGCTCTCTTCCACCCTCAATACCACCACTGAGGTGAGACCCTTGAGCAAGGCACCGAACCCCCAACTGCTCCCCGGGTGCCGCAGCAATATGGCTGCCCACTGCTCCGGGTGTGTGTTTTGTGTGTTCACTACTGTGTGTGTGTGCACTTGGATGGGTTAAATGCAGAGCACAAATTCCGAGTATGGGTCGCCATACTTGGCCACACGTCACTTCAGTTCAATTTCTTAAATCCTAACAGAGACAATGAATGGACATATATTTCAAAACCAAGCCTGCTGGAAAAGCAGGTTTAATTTATTTTTATTTCAATCCTTTTTTTATTTAAGTTTAAGATTTTATTTATTTTATTTCCATTTAGTAATTTTAATACTTCAACTTAAATTAGACTGAAAAACAACTGAAAATTAGAAATGTTGCCTTGGCAACTAACTGAAAAAAATAACAAATAAATTAAATTTCAATTAACAAAAATCTTTCAATAGTTTTAGTTTTAAGTTAACAATAAACTACCAAACTAAACTATGGCTGTTCAATGTTTCACTAAAGTCCAAAGTATTCTTCGTTTTTTTTTTTATGTGTATGCGTACAATCGAACGCTTATACTCCATTTGATAGCGTGCACATACGCAGGCGGCCTATACATGCGTTCTAGAAAGTTTCCTCTTTGTCCAGTGTCTACGCTATTCTTCTCCAGATGTTATGACTGATAAAATGATCTTTGTACTCTTTTAAAATAAAGTTGTGTCTATCTCATAACCTTCTCACACAAGCAATCGTCAGTGTGGGTGTCTGTTGTTGTTAAAGTCTTAAAGTAAAGTTTTGTTGTTGTTTCAACTCTTTAGTTTGGTTTTCTTCTGTGAAACAACGGCCCGGGCCAATGTTGCCACCTTGTGGAACAACTGAATAGGGCAAAATCAATTCAATGCACATGTGCGACCTGTGCGTGCAAAGTACGGCTACAAAAATCAGGTGGTGCATGTAGTGTACGCACATACTATTCTGGTGACGGAATTTGAGTCAAGAGCACTGAATGGGAGACCCTTGTGTACAAAATGAAGTGTACTTTGGGCTTTAGGGAAAGTTCTGACCTGTGGGAGAATGGTGAGGCGGAAGGACTGGCTGGTGTTCATTGCTCTGAGGTAGATTGAGATTTTCGGAAAAAGCCTCCATGGTGATTCGCCTCTCATCCAACATGCAAGCTTGGTGCCATCAAAAAATCCAGCTGAGAAATCCTTAATCTAGCATAGCAGGAGAGAACAGAGTTGCACACAATCAGTTGTAACTGAGGAGTCATTTTGAAGACTGAGTCCCTTAAACATGCACAAGATTGTGTATGTGAGGCAAGTCATTTGCCAAAATGGAAGGTCATACCAGTGATGTTTGCATAATGGCCTCCACCACAGCACTAAACACATTTCCAGGAAGTCGCAGTAAAGTCGTCCCACTATCCACAATGGCTTTATCCGAGTTGTACTGAACAAAATGACCAAAGGGAAAGAAAGATCAGTCAAGGCCTCCATCAAACAAAAAGCAATACCTGCTCTGCTTCTCTCAGGATTTCTTAAAAATCACTACATTCTTAGCAGTGATATTCTCTGCCATATATTTTATTGAATGCTTGAGTTGCTCTGCTGGCAGACTTTAAAGGTACAATTTCAGCTCACCAGTCACGACTCTTTAATGTCCTCACAAGATCAGATAACCATTGTGTTTTTAACTCCATCACTATCTGAAAGGATGCACTAGATTTTCTGCTCGAATTGGCTTCATTCAAAATAAATGTAAAAGTGCATACTTTCTGAGCTGGACTGTGTCATATACCTCTTTGCAGTCTAGGTTTAAATTTTGGGCTCCAACTTCAAGTTTCAAGACTTCCACTTGATAGTACCATTCTTCTAAGACTGGTGTGTACCAAACTGAACCCCGGTACAAGGTTGGCTCAACTCCTCCCATGATCTGAAACACAACACAAAGACATCAATAGCATATAATAGCATATAATCTGAGGCATATCGTCTTTCCTTTGTATATACTAAAAATCTTCCAAGATATTAACAATGAATTAAAATTAAGGCAAGACACTATAGGTTAACAGGGTTTTAAATTTTAACTAATAGTTTTCCCAACCGATTAGCCACAGTACATTAAGACAGTTGTTTTATATTACACGTTTTCTGAAGTGTTATGCTTAAATATGCAAACGAGGTATCATCTAATAAAATATATGCACACATTTGCATACATTTTGAGAACAGAGAACTGAATCGGATAAAGCCCAGTTCAAAATTTTGTTTCACATTAAAGGGATAGTTCACCCAAAAATGAAAATTCTGTCATTAATTACTCACACTCGTGTTGTTCCAAACACGTAAGATCTTCGTTCTCCTTCAGAACACAAATTAAGATATTTTTGATGAAATCAGAGAGCTTTCTGACCCTCCATAGACAAGCAAGGGTACTACCACGGTCAAGGCACAGAGACGTAGTAAGAACATTGTTAAATTGGTCCATGTGACATCAGTGGTTCAACCAAAATTTTACAAAGCTACGAGAATACTTCGCAAAGAAAACAAAAATAACAACTTTATTTAACAATTCTTCTCCCCCGAGTTACCATCTACCGCTATTATCGAGAGTAACACGACGCATGCGTGCTGCAGTCGTAAAACATGCATGTGCTGCGCCTTGTTTACGAGCAGAGGAAAGCACTCGCATGCGTTGTGTCACTCTCGATAATGGCGGTAGATGGTAACTCGGGAGACAATAATTGTTGAATAAAGTTGTTATTTTTGTTTTTTGACCACAAAAAGTATTATCATAGCTCCATAAAATTGTGGTTGAACCACTGATGTCACATGCACTATTTTGTCGATGTTCTTGGTACCTTTCTGGGCCTTTTTTTTTTCTTTCCACTAGATATGGAAGCAAAATAGCCCAAAATCTCAAAACTGACCAGATACCAATGTTTTGTTTTGTTTTCCTGTAGTGTCTTGCTTTAATAAATCTATTACACTCTTAGGTAAAGTCCCTGAACAGGATTTCCCCTTTTTAATTAATTTAATTTATTTATTTATTTTTTAAAAACATTTACTTAAATGCTACTGTTTATTACTGTTTTATACAAATTAAGGGTGTTTTCTATATTTATTATTTGTATTTAGTATTAATTTATCTGTTTAAGTTTATTGCTGCCTTCCTAATTGACAGTAAAAATAGTCTCTGTATGAAAATAAAATAAAAATTTAAAATTTAATTATTTATTACTAATTATATTATTAAATAAATAATTTACAGAGGGAAAACTATTTTGACAGAAAAATAAGAATCTCATATCTGACAGAACTGGTGTAATCTGAATTAGCAAGTTATCTTTTGTAACTAACAACACCATGGCTGATCTACCTATTTATCCTTATATTTAAGAATATCAGATAAAGCAAAAAGCAAAAAAAAAAAAAAAAATCTCAAAATACATCCAAAAACGAAGATAATAAAAAATAAAATGGACTCAGATCTGTCACTTTGACTTCTGCAAATAGCATCCAATTAAGAGGTTAGTCAAATATTTCCAAAAGGCTTTGGACGTTGTTCAGCGGTGGACACAGGACACACCCCTCCCCACCTTGCTTCCCATCTGCTCCTCTCTGCGGGACACGTGACCACCTCTTCTTCCAGCGCTCCTGTATTGCTAACAGAATGTGCCAGCAGCAGGGGGCTCTCTTTAGCTTAATTAGCTTCTCACTAACGAGACACGCTGTCCTATAGGAGGCAGCGGAGGTGTGAGACGCAGAGATGCACTGAGCTATTATGTTTCTATTGGAAGTGGACAAGCTGTAAATTGGGTCCAGTTCTTTCCAGGAAGAACTATTAATTGATTAAAAATTCTACACATTTTTCACTATTGTGTCTCTGTTTTCTGTAAGTCTGTTGTGTCTCTGTTTTCTGTCAATCTGTTGCATCATTGTTTGAATACATTTATTCAGTCTAATATTTTGGAGCCCTCTATAATGATAATCTATTTCTAATAAACCTCCACCTAATCACCATGTAAACAAACTCTTTGTTCGCTTTACTTTTTCAGACAGTCTCTTCGTGTAGTTCTTGACCAGAATAAGCTGCATTGAATAATTTCTGTAATTTAAATTTTAAAAACACTGATGCATAACTCTAAAATAATATAACAAGAATAAATAATATAATAAGAGTATTAATATAATCAAATAATATAATAATAAGCTATCTCTTCTATTGTTTAGCTAATTTTGAAATATGCCTACAGTAAAATATGCTAATAATGAAAGAGAAAATTAAGTTTTAAATCTGTGCTTGGTAAAACTAAAATTGCTATTGCCATAGAATTTAAAAAAAATTTTTTTTATTTAACTGAACAAATACAAGGACATTAACTTTTTATATATATAGATACGATGATTTTAATTGATTTTTCAAATATAATGTTTTTGTGACTGAATTAATAAATATTAATACAGATACTTAATTTTGACACTAATCTTGACAAATGATTATAAACAAAATTTTATAACTTCTTCAAACATCTGACATGAAAAATATTATCTACTTATGTCTGAGGTCTAAGAGGTCCTGTATATAATACATGAATAGTTTTTTCATGTTAACATGATCAAATTGGTGTACACACTATAGCAGTTAGTTGGATTAATTTGTAACTAATTTGGATTGTATATTTTTGTAGTTCGGTGCAAAACTACTTCTGGTTTGGTACACACCAGACTGCCGCCCGCCGGGTCAGCTGTAGTGCTGGCAGAGACTCCTGCTCCACACATCTGGAGAGAAAACACATCTGGAATGCTGGTCTGTCTCACAACAGAGTTGAAGAAGGGCTCCACTGATGGGTCAGGCTGAGAGAAGAAAAATACAAAATTCATCCTATGGAAACTGAAACAAAATTTTAAATACTTATTTTCAAATAATATAATACTAACGCCTAAACAGTACAAATCAATATTTTTATTGAGTATTTAGAATTCATTGACCAAAAAAATAAAATAAAAAGACAAGGAACAGATATGCTCCCATTCATGTTAAAAAATAAACAAATAAATAAATAAATAAGTTTGATACTACGGTAAATATATTAGAAATAAACAAACCATGGCACAGAATAATTACCATAATCATTTACAATAGTACATGGTCCTTCAAAGAATATCAACGTACCTTTACATGTCCAACCAATTGTTACTATCCTCGTACTTTTTGGTGCTTTTTTTGTCATGCCATTTAACAAAACAAAATATTTACAATTATTATCCATTACTTTCTGTAACATGGCTCTTATGTTTTGATGTTACAGTGCGCTGTTGTAGTAGAATGTGATGAAGGGATGTGATCTTACAATGCTCTGTTATAGTGGTGGGATTTAAGGATTTTATCTTACAATGCTCTGTTACAGTACTGTATGATGTAAACTATACTGTAGTATGTGATGTAGGGATATGATCTTATAGTGTTCAGTTAGTGTGTGATGTAGGGATGTGATCTTTCAGTGCTCTCTTACAGTAGTGTGTGATGTAGGGATGTGATCTAACAGTGCTCTGTTAAAGTAGTGAGTGATGTAGGGATGCGATCTTACAGTGCTCTGATGAAGTGCGATCTTACAGTGCTCTGATGAAGTAGTGTATGATGCAGGGATGTGATCTTACAGTGCTCTGTTATAGTAGTGTGTGATGTAGGGATGTGATCTTATACAATGCTCTGTTATAGTGGTGGGATTTAAGGATTTTATCTTACAATGCTCTGTTACAGTACTGTATGATGTAAACTATACTGTAGTATGTGATGTAGGGATATGATCTTATAGTGTTCAGTTAGTGTGTGATGTAGGGATGTGATCTTTCAGTGCTCTGTTACAGTAGTGTGTGATGTAGGGATGTGATCTAACAGTGCTCTGTTAAAGTAGTGAGTGATGTAGGGATGCGATCTTACAGTGCTCTGATGAAGTGCGATCTTACAGTGCTCTGATGAAGTAGTGTATGATGCAGGGATGTGATCTTACAGTGCTCTGTTATAGTAGTGTGTGATGTAGGGATGCAATCTTACAGTGCTCTGATGAAGTAGTGTATGATGCAGGGATGTGATCTTACAGTGCTCTGTTATAGTAGTGTGTGATGTAGGGATGTGATCTAACAGTGCTCTGTTATAGTAGTGTGTGATGTAGGGATGTGATCTAACAGTGCTCTGTTATAGTAGTGTGTGATGTAGGGATGTGATCTAACAGTGCTCTGTTATAGTAGTGTGTGATGTAGGGATGTGATCTTACAGCGCTCTGTTATAGTAGTGTGTGATGTAAGAATGTGATCTTACAATGCTTTGTTATAGTGGTGGGATTTAAGGATTTTATCTAACAATGCTCTGTTACAGTAGTGTATGATGTAACTAAAGATGTAATGTAGGGATGTGATCTTACAGTGCTCTGTTATAGTAGTGTGTG
>NW_015636081.1:50608-74464 GCF_001515625.1 Sinocyclocheilus rhinocerous
CAATCTTACAGTGCTCTGATGAAGTAGTGTATGATGCAGGGATGTGATCTTACAGTGCTCTGTTATAGTAGTGTGTGATGTAGGGATGCAATCTTACAGTGCTCTGATGAAGTAGTGTATGATGCAGGGATGTGATCTTACAGTGCTCTGTTATAGTAGTGTGTGATGTAGGGATGCAATCTTACAGTGCTCTGATGAAGTAGTGTATGATGCAGGGATGTGATCTTACAGTGCTCTGTTATAGTAGTGTGTGATGTAGGGATGCAATCTTACAGTGCTCTGATGAAGTAGTGTATGATGCAGGGATGTGATCTTACAGTGCTCTGTTATAGTAGTGTATGATGAAGGGATGTGCTGCTGCAGCTACAGCAAAATTGCTGCTTCCAGTATCAACCAGGATGTTCAACTGCAAAGACAGAAAACATTGATGTAATTATCTTATGTATTAACATACATCACTTATTTGTAATTTTGTATGCATTAGTTTGAAATAGTTTTAGAGGAATACCCTGCATTAAATACAGCTTAAGATCCTCTGTGACATGATGTTGATTACCACAGAAAAAAAAAAAAAATTCCTTGGCTACAAAAAAAACAAAAACAAAACAAAAAAACACACATACATTTACAGTAATGTAGTTTTAATGGAAGTCCAGGGGGCAAAAGCAGAAATGTCCAGCTCCTTTAAACCTGTTGAGCAGTAAAATTGTCTAAATTATTTGGACTGCTTTATTAAGCGGATACATTGTTGGTTATGCATTAGCAATATAATTCCTGTGGGTGGAGTTATAGCCATGCAAGGATTGTTACGTCATACCCCTTAGCATATAAGAGTTACCGGGGTTATCAATAGCAATAACAGACCTCCCAACCTTGGAAATTCTTTTGAGTTTTTTGAGTATGTTAAATATTTTCCAAAGGTTAGCAGGTCTGCACAGTATGCAACAATACAGTTAGCCCACGGATCTATATATACCTTGGTTCCCTTTCAAGTATTCACTCTACATTGCGGAGCATTCACAATAGGAACTCATGCCCTTCTCCGAAATCCTGAAACCTTATAGGATAACGCCAGTTCAATAAACTGGCCAATTGTCGCTAATCTATGCAAATCGCATGCAAATACTGACAAGCCTGCGGGGAGTATAAAATGCGGCGAGAGCGGCAATTGTCTCAGAATCTTCTGCTTCATGCTGCTGCCATCGTTGAAGACGCAACAGAAGAAACAATAATTTCTTCAGCATTCGATGGCTACTTTCTGTAGGATCTGCGTGGGCCCCATCAGCCTGCCGAACACACATGAGCACTGCGTTGCCTGCCTGGGCCACGCTGAGGCTGCCTTTACAGACTCGGGCTGTGTCTACTGCATGGACCTGCCGGTTTGTGTCTTACGAGCTTGGAGGGGTATTGCTCATGGCCTGATGGGGATGAGGCCCACTGCCGTCTGTGTACCACTGGTGGGCCTTCCCTTTCCTCGGGACAAAGGTGACAACTCTGCCCCGGGCTGTTGTCCTCTGCCAACAGTCCATTCCCCCAGTCCTTTTCTCTGACGAGTGTTTTCGCCCACCTCCTGCCCTAGCGGACTTCATCTCCTTCTGCACTGATGAGGAAGAGGACTCCATGTTCATCTCGGCATCAAAGAAGGTCTGGGCAGCTGGATCGCCCTGACACCGATGGCACTGCTGATCTCCATGATGAGCTCACCAGGGTTCTTGCTAAGGTGGTTAAGAAACTTGACCTTAGCTGGGATGCTCCACAGGAATCTGCCAGGAGTAAACTTGACTTCTGGCAATTGTAGTCGGGCCACCACCAGGCCGCTTCGAGGAGGAAGTTACCATTCTTCCCGGACGTCCATGAGCACATGCACCTCAATCGGCCCACGTCCACACTCCCACGCAGTCTCCCTTCTCCCACATGGATGGGGCGGAAGCCCATGGATACGTGTGCATGCCCCCCGTCGAGGAGACCGTCACCATGCATTTATGTCCTCCTTCCGCCACGCTGGGCATGGCCCTCAGCCCGCCGTCCAGGTCTTGTAGGCTGACTGCCGACCTGGCTGACAAGGCCTACACTTCCGCTGGTGAGGCCGCATCAATGCAATGGCATTGCTGCAGGTTTTCCAAGCCAAGCTCCTGCAATCCATGTACGGAGGCAATGTCACCACTTAAGCGTCGAAAGACCTGTGTGCGGCGACAGACTTTGCGCTGATGGCAACTAAGCGCAGGCCATTGGTCGATCCATGGGCTTTATGGTGGTCCTTCACAGGCACCTATGGTTAACCCTAGCTGACCTGAAGGACTCTGACTGTAAGACGCCCCTCAACACGCCAATTACACCCTCCTGCCTCTTTGGTGACACCGTGGAGTCAGTGATTGAGTGTTTCTCTGAGGCTCAAAAGCACGTAAAGGCGATAAGTCATCTAATGCTATGACACATGTTCCAGCAGCATTCAAGATCATGCTCCTCGTCAACACCCCATTCTGCACAGAGAGCGACTAAACAGCCTGCCACACCCTCCTCGGTGCCCTGTCCTAAGTCGGATGTTCGTCCTGATGGTCTGGTCAAGAGGAGGAGAAAGCTTGCTGGAGGCCTGGCCCCCAAGCGCCATGTTCTGCATCATGTCCCCTTTGTTCCTGTAGGAGACAAATGCAATGTTCTTGTTTCTGTTTGCTCAATAAAAACACAAACACCCTCACAAAAAGAGCTGTTTCCTCCTCATACTATAGATACCGCATCGCTTGCCCTGGCTCAGACCCTGTCTGTGCCTGTTATGGCCACCCAGTGTTGTCTTCAACAAGTTGTTTCCCCGCCAGTACGTTTAGCCTCGTTGGGGCAAGGCATCAGTCTACGAACTTTGTTGCTAGCAATAGCGACTGGAGGCATTTGGCCGCTATGTCAGTTCCTAGATGCATGGACAGCTATTCCAAGCATTTCACACTGGGTGCTGGACATAATAGAGCGTGGGTATTCTCTCCAGTTCAGACGCAGACCACCCAGTTTCAATGGCGTGGTTCTGTCACTGACACTGCCTCGAAATGCCCCTGTTTTGAGACAGGAAGTTCAAAGCCTGCTTGCTATTTTGTGGTACCCAAGAGAGATGGGGGACCCATCTATGTGCGTTCTGGATGACAACACTGAAGCAGATCCTGGCATAAATCCATCCCAGGGACTGTTTTGCATTCGTACATCTGAAAGATGCATACTTTCATATTCAGATAGCTCCGCAACACAGACGCTTCCTGAGGTTTGCTTTTGAGGGCACAACATACCCCAGTACTCAGTGCTTCCTATCAGGCTGGCTTTAGATACTGATGTCCCCCCCTTGGCGAATCGCCCTCAGGAGGGACCTGTTGTCTCAAGCGAATGGCTCGATATGGCACCCCAGCCCGGAGCTGTGGAGCCTTCATGTGTGGCTGCTTCAGAGGTCCTAGAGGAGCCAAGTGCCCTGTCTCCCCGTGTGCTTGATACACTCACTGAGTGTTGTGCACATTCTACTAGGCGTATGTACACACTTAAATGGGGAGTGTTTGTGAAATGGTGCTGTGATAGAGACATCGACCCGGTGAGCTGCCCCGTGTCGGATGTTCTATGTTTTCTGCAGCACAGGCTGGACAGAGGGAGTCTACCGTCGACGCTAAAGGCGTATGTGGCCACTATTGCTTCATTTCACTCCCCGGTTGACATGCAAACGATCGGGAAGCACACGCTGGTGGTCAGATTTCTCAGGGGAGCGAGGAGATTACATCCCCCATGCCCACCTTCGGTGCCACCGTGGGACCTAGCGCTGGTTCTAAAAGCTCTCTCTCTTCGCCCGTTCAAGCCCTTGGAATCTATCACTATGAGGGAGCTTTCCCTCAAAACTGCTCTGCTTCTAGCCTTTGCCTCGGCTAAGCGCATAGGAGATTTGCATGCGCTCTCGATGGGCGACTATTGTGTTCGTTTTGGGCCTGGAGACTGCAGTGTTACTCTCCAGCCCAGACCGGGCTATGTGCTTAAATCTCTCTCCACCCCTTTTAAAGCGCAAGTCATTTCTTTGCCTGCTTTGTCTTTCGCGCCGTCGACTTCGCATGACGCCAAGGCTCGGAGTGCTGTTTGCCCGGTTAGGGCCTTAAGGATTTATATGGACCGCTCTGCCATCTTTCGACAGTCTGACCAGTCTTTATGTGCTTCAGTGGCCATTCTAAGGGACAAGCAGTTTCTAAGCAGAGGCTTTCTCACTGGATAGTAGATGCTATCGTGTCAGCTTATGCGAGCCAGGGACAGGAATGCCCTCTCAACATCAGAGCCCATACGATGAGGGCTATCGCCTCTTCATGGGCCTGGTCTATTTGGGATATATGCCATGCAGCTGGCTGGTCTCCACAGAATACTTTCGCCAAGGTTTTACAAGTTGGATGTGCCATCCTTGGCGTCTCAAGTTCTTTCGGTAAATCACTAACCTCACTTATCTTTCTTACTCATCTTATTGCAATGCATGCAATTGGGGAACAGTTTGTTACTGCGTATAGCTGTTGACACTGTGTACATTTTTATATGTGCTTTGTTACTTTGCACAGCGCTACCTTGCTATGGTTGTGTTTGCCCTGTATTCAGTGCAGCCGCTCATTTATTCTGGCCAGATGTCCTAATTTGGTATACCTGAGTTAAGATGTTCATTGGTCTAGCTATGCATCAGCTGCAGGGTTCCCTAACGGCATTGCTATTGGTTGGGAATTGTGTGCTGTTCTATCCCATGTTTGGTGTGGTCTTAGCCTTTAGTTCGGGCTGATCTTCACCGCTCTCACAGCGGGATTGTATACCGTTCCCACTGCGCAATGTAATGCTTTGCAATGTAGAGTGAATGCTTGAAAGAGAACATCTCCAGTTACTGTCAAACCTCAGTTCCCTGGGAGCAGGAACAAGACATTGCGAAGATAGCCGAGCTCGCTGCTTGATCAGTTTTGCAGCGTTCAGTCTTAGAATCTGAGGCAATTGTCGCTCTCAACACATTTTATACTGCCCACAGGCTTGTCAGTATTTACATGCAGTTTGCATTGATTAGCAACAATTGGCCAGTTTATTGAACTGGCATTATCCTATAAAGTTTCAGGATTTCAGAGAAGGGGAGGAGTTCCCACTGCGAATGCTTTACAATGTCACGTCCCCGCTCTCAGGGAACTGAGGTTACGACAGTAACTGGAGAAATTTTTAACCACAGTTTTCAGTTCGGTTCAGTCCGAAACTCCAGTACACTTCAATTAAAACTCCAGCACACTTCTGTACACTGTAGAAATACATTGATTATCATATGTCTACAAATTTATTTTAAGAGAAGTATTATTTTTATGGATTGGCCATTATTTAGTGCTAAAAACACATGTAATGTCTGTTTCATTCATACTGGATTCTAGAGGGCGCCCTCACGCAGAAAATCCACATATGCATCACAGAAATAATAGAAATCCTGATGTTCCAGGAAATCCATAATATGGACAAAGACATCCAGCTGTCACTGTAACTGAATAAAAATAAGATAGAAATGTTTTTAATGATAAAACAAAGACAATAAACACTCAACTGCGACAATGTATCGTTTCTCTGTTGTTCAAGCCATATTGGGTATTTTCATATTAATTATGTACTGTACATTTATGATCAATTGTTAATCGACATAGCCTTTTTTTTACAGTATAGAACATATTTTCTGCCTCATTCTGTGATAAGAAGCCACATCAGATCACAAAAGGAAGTGGAGGGGGGATCGAGCGGGATTTTGTGTTGTTGTCAATCTGCTGTCTCTTTTTAATGATAGGCCTTACGCATTTGTCAATCCTCCCCGCTTGCTATTTGGGGAATGAACTCAGCGCTCTGATTGGTCGAACTCTTCTTCTTTTGCTGTTGCTTGATTTGAGTACTGTGCGTGGACAGAAGCGCAACCAGGTTTTTGCGTAGTTTAGAGTAACGAATCGTACCAGTGTACTTTGAGGTCAAAATGCATACCCGCTACGCAAAATGCATACAGGTTGGCAGGTCTGCAATAATAGCTTATACCCTTCTGGGAAGGTAATTCACTAGATGTTGGAACATGCTGTTATTTGCTCCCATTCCAATTGATCCTGAATGTATTAAATGGGGTTCAGGTCAATGCTTTTTTGCAGGCCAGTCAGCTTCCAGACTCACGTGCACAGAGGTATTGTCATGCTGGAACAGAAAAGGGCTTCCCAAGCTGCTGCAATACAGTTGAAAGCACCCAGTTCTCTAGAATGCCATTTTATGTTGTAGCATTAAAATTTGACCTCACAGAAGTAACTGAAAAAACCAAACAAATAAATAAATAATAATAATAATAATAATAATAATAATAATACATTGTCTTCTATCTAAGCAACAAAAAACAAAGAATCTGACAAACCATTATTAGATTATTTTAAAAATAAACATAAATAATCAAATGCTTGATTTTAGCAGATTATAAATGAGTGTATGTATGAACCATGTTGTGTCATAATGAAGTAAATTATGCAAAGCTTTGGTTAAAATACAAATTGAAAATCACAAATTTTCAGAGCCCAAAAGTGTGTGCAAACAACTATATGGTATTGTTTTAATTTATATATATATATATATAGAGAGAGAGAGAGATTTTTTTAAATACCTAAATGTCAACCACCTAAATACCATCAAGCGCTGCTGGCACAGAGCCCTCCAATTTAGCCTCTCCACACATATGTTTCTGTTTGAAACACAGTTGGAATAATGTTGTCGGAGCGCTGGTTCAACGAGGGGGAACTAATGAGATAACAGAGCTGTGCCATCTCACCCAGTTGCCAAAGAGGCCATTATGGGCATTCCTCATCGTTAACGCCATCATAATATACACACAGATCTGCTCCACTGCACTGATCCTAACAGTTTCATTGAAAAACACTTAAACTCTTAAACCCAGGAACACATTTTAATGGTGTGTCTGAATTAAACATTATGGAAAATCTTGAGTTGTTATTAAATAATGATTTTTACATCTGTTTTAAGGAGGAGAAAAACTGAGAAAGGCCCCAGCTGTTTGAAATTGAATTCCTTTTTGTCTTATGTGTTTAGAATTTATATATATATATAAATAAATAAAGACACTGGTGTCCAACTATCTGGAAATGCTTAGAAATAACTATAGTTATTTGCCATTTTTATTCTTACTTTACATAACATATCTATACAAAAAATACAACTCTTCACAATCATGACAAATAATCATGGTTTATATTACTGGTTTGTTCATGATTACAAGGGTTTGTAAGGTCAAGTCAAGCACAATGCATTGAGGTATACAGTACCCATTTGCTGTTGTAGCAAATGCAATAGGTAATCCAGTTATGCATACAGGAAATTTGCACACTCTCCACATGTAACCAATGATAATGATCGGCTATTTATACAGGTTATTTATATTATCCTTGAAGTATATTTTAGTATACTTTTAAAAAGAGTACTTATGTTTTCGGACCCTTATATAATTTATCATAGTTTAAATGTATACTAAATGCAATTAGTTAAATTTTTTTTTGGGACTCACTTAAGTAGCCTAGTATGTTAGATTATGTTATTGTCTTTGAAGTAATATGTTATTGTCTTTGAAATATGGATAAAGTGTACTGCCAAAAGTACTGACAAGCATTTATAATAAACTAAAACATATTGTATGGTCATCTTTATTCAAATTTGTATGTCATGTATTTGAATATATTTGTAAAACAGTTGTAATGAGGAAGTTAAGACATTTAACATAAGCTACATTAACTTTAAATGTAACATCAAATAACACACTACAGTTAAATTATAATGAAGTACTATACATCTGCTTTAGTATGTTAGTCAACACATCAAAGTAAGCACACGTAGGACAACAAAAGCTTATTAAAGCCTAATGATTTAAACTGTACTTTAAAGTAAACTTTTAATTTGACGTTGTGAAAGTGTAAAAGTGTATTTAAGTGTATTAAACTTTTAAGTGGCTTATAAATAAAATCTGCAAGTACAGTTTTTTTTTAAATATACTTTTAAGATTTAAAGTACACCACAAGTGCACATTCAATACATTTAAGCACACATCTTTTGCACAAGGGTTAAACATTACAAATCATGGTTATTCACATTAATAAGTAAACTGATTAGATGAACAAGCAGCAGTCGATAACCTGTCTGCTTTGTAAAGTATTGTGGAAACAGAATGAATATGTTATTGCAAGCATAGACCTTGTTTTTGCAGGGTGTGAAAGAAATTCAAGAGGAATAATCTGCTTATTGTGTTTAGAGACATTTTCCAATAAGCAGAAACTTGATCAGAAACTTGTTATTGTGTGTAACTCCTCATTCCTTGCCAGCTTTAACTCAAGACGATTATTAGCACAAATGCTCAGACAAACAGCACAAAGTACAACCATTGTTTCTCACCCGGCTACAATCACGGTCTTCAATATAAACTGTTTGTGGTAACTCATTTAAAGATCACCATGCAAAATATAATTGTTATTAATTATTATTTTTTAAGCAATGTAAAAATGCTCTCGACACACAGCAGCCACGATAGCGCTGTACTGATATAGGCTTATGTTGCATTTAATTTTTCCTTTTTTACTCAAAATATTCCCAAACGTGTTAACCATATCAAGAAATATCTCGATTCTCAAATATGTGCAAGTAAAAGCATTTTGCACCTTTATAGATCATGTCAGTTGGTCTATAACGGGAGATGGGCAACATAGCCTAATGTTATCTATTAACTACGCATAAAACCCATCTTTTTACTTAAGTTAGCCTACCAGATATGGGTGTCATGCCATAAAAATATTTTTAATACGACTGACTTTATATTTAACGTGAATTTAATAAAAATATTTTAAGTTACGACAAGAAACGACTAAAAACACATCTGTTCCATCTTTATTTGACCCTCTAACTCTAGCACTTTCTATTCTATTTTAATTCTACTTCATCTATTTATCTTCTTTTTAATAAAAAAATAAATTAACACTAGCTTTTTGTCCTCATTTGTAAGTCGCTTTGGATAAAAGCGTCTGCTAAATGATTAAATGTAAATGTAAGTTACAGAACATTTACATTAGCCATCAAAGAACATTATCATTGACTTCAGTCTAGCCAGAGTTCAAGCACTCTCAAAAATTCCACTGTGAAATGAATAATCTTCTTACATCGTTCGCACATCTGCACTTTGTTGTTTCTGATGAGAAATAATTCACCAGAGAGCGCAATTCAGTCAGCGAGTGCGCACACTGAACAAAACACCGGCGTTTCAGCGATGACTCATCTGAACGCCTCTGATTGGTCATTGCATTCATAAGCTCAACAGAATCGTGTGTGATTGGTTATAATGCGGCTAGCTGTAAAAACGCGTCTGTGTCTGGCTCAGCACCAGCCAAAACGCGAACTCAGATTTGATTTTAGCAGCTGGGGATGTGCTGCACTGAATGTTCTAATCACACCAGTGTGATCGTATTAAATATAAAAATAGTATTCCCCCTCGTTTTGAATGGGCATGATCAGTGTTGCCAACTGCTTTCAATTGAAAGTAGCTAAAACTGGTAGCTAAATGTCATTAGATGACATCACAATGGCAAATTCACTGATCTATATAAAGATGAACGTAGATCAGTGGGCAAGATGAGAACTTAGATAAGGTTTGTCCAAGCAGTTACTATATTTGTCCCTAAACTTTTGAAAAAAGTCTCAAAAGGGGCGGGGAAGTCGCTAAATTTAGCTACAAAGTAAAATCTAGCCATGCTACATTCATGACTACTGGCTACTTCCAGTAAACATTGAGTCTGTCCGCGACAGGGCCCTGGCACACACATAGCCTACTCCTTTTGGTTCTGGGAATCTGGCGCCTTCCCTGTGCTTGTCTCTCCCCGTATACTCCTCCTCACTGCGCTCCCATGGCTTCTCTACTGGTGAAGCGGCTCTAATCACCCCTATCGAGGTGGCTTAGCTAATTGGCAGGCGCTCTGTCACTGGGAGCGCATCTGCTACCTGTTTGTACCAATTAGCAGATGTGAGCCACTCCAGTCCGATGCCTCCGCACATGCGACAGATTCTGCAATTAGTGGCTCGTTTAGAGAGAGCGCCTCAATTAACATGAGTACCCTTAATTACATATTCGCAGAGGATGCGGGAAGATCCTGGCCTCTCGCAGTTCACCTTGCTCATTCAATTGTGATGAGATGAGAGAATAAACATGATGTTCAATGACACAGCAGATTTCATTATAATATTTCCAGAGAGACACGCCATGTGATGAATCATGATCACTTACATTGAAGCTTGATTTATACAGAAAGAGGAATGCAATTACAGTTATAGCAGGGGTTTAAAATGCTTCTACCTGACAATGACTTTCAAACGGAATTTAGGTAGTGGTGTTTGCTTTGGTTGAACCCTTCATTTTTGGCGTTAGGGATTTCAACAAAGCTGAATCAAAATGCATTTTAATGTTTTGGGAAAAAAGTCAAGGTGATTAAACTCTCGACAACATGATAAAATGAAAAGCCTCATTAAAAGAATGAAATTCTAGAAAAGAAAAGTAATACGGCATAATCTTGTATTATTATTTCTTTAACAAATTTAACAAAACTGCTTCACTGCTTTGATTATTAATATTTGAAAAACTTTTGTGCGCCAAATCAAAGTCCTGTAGTGCAACCAACATGCAGACAAGGTTAATTGGTTAGTTCAGGTTGTAAAATGTCATGTTGTGCAGCTCCTAAAAGTGTAGGCCTGATGATATTTATGAATTAATAATTTGTGATATTTGCATTTATAGGCCTATTTAAAACACATTTAAAAACTTTTCCCTTTGTATAATATATATAATATATATATATATATATATTGGCTAATTTTTAGATGTACAGATTCTTGGAATTGCAGGTACATGTGTATACATTCTTCAGCATATTTATGAAAGTTATTATGAATCATAATCTGTATCAATCTCAACATTATTTGTATCTGCATCTGCGGCTAAAACTGGAAGTGGGCTGGGCTTAAAAACGGAAGATATTCAAATTAGACGAGAAACCGTTTTAAATGTAATTCTGTACTGTTCATAGTTTTTAATACAAATATGCTAACTCATACAAAGTAAGTTGACTCTCTTTCAACATAGCTTCTGATGTTCATTCATGTTTATTTTGTGCTACAACTAGTAGTAAAAAAGAAGAGATGATGCGTCTACAGCAATCTGTCAATTGCATCACTAATGTTGTGCTATCCCTGGCTCATCTGCTATCCAAGCAAACACAAGGAGTGACTGTCTAGGCCGAATACATAAATACATTGTAATATTCACCTCAACTATTCTGCCATCTACACATACAACACATTTTTTAAACACATCTAATATTAATTAAACTTTTTTTTTTTTTTTGATAAGAAAGAGAAATTGATAACGGCAATACCAACTAACCATAAAGCCTTTACAGAGAAGTGGACACACACGTCTGCTTCAGGCCCTAATCTGAGTCAGCTGCTCTCATCGAGGGGCCCACTGTCATGTGAACCCATGTGAGTTGGCTCTTACATATTCTCAGCACAAAGATCAAAGGCTCTTTGGTCTCCATCCTGTGCCCAAGGCATCTCATAGAGACTTTCACATCACATGCTTCTTGAACTGATATGCTTTTAAAAGCATAAACACTGCTTTGAGATCAGCCTTAGCCTACAGTACCCATCTACTCTGATGTTTAACAGCTGATCAGAAATCAGCTGAGTTTTAAACAAGACTGTGGAGGGCAAACCATATGAAAACTGTTAAACCACATGTATGTATGTGGACACTTAAATCACACAAATGTCTTGATGTAATTTAATTATATAAAATATTACACATTTTCTCAAAATTATAGTAACTTAACTCTTCTAACTTGACTCTCCCAAAGTAATTTTAATGGACGTATGAGAGGTTATTGGTGGTCAGATCCTCTCAAATTCGCGACAATGCAACGACATTCATTTGCTCGTGCGACTTAAATGTGCAGATACTTTTAAGGCCACTGTATAATAATGCAGAATCTAGTTTAAATATTTAAAAGTTCCGATGTAACATTACCATTGTCTTAAATGGAGACAGTTACAAAATGAATAAATGTCCCGTTACAAAACATGCCACTTCATACAAAAGGAACAATGAAATAATTGAAAAGTATCAAAATGTTGAAAAATATTCAAGATAAATATTTAGCCTAAATAATTTAGGCTAAATATTTTTAGAGGTATCAACATGTTGAAAAATGACATACCGTTTGTCCCAGAGTCCCAATGACCATCTGCATGTAATATCCCCTACCAGAGTCTCCTTTTAAATTATTGATCATGTCCAGAAAGTTGACGATCCCAGCTGGATCCGAAGCCAGGGAAAGACCACTCTCCACTGCGCTTTCAATCTTTCGCAAAGGCCTGAGGTCCAGCTGCACAGACGCGTTGAACTTCCCCGCAAACATTTTTAAAGGTATTTTAAACACTGAATGGGACATCCAGAAGGAAAGAGAAAGTAGCAGAAGCCCGTAGAGCCGCATCTCGCCAAACTTCACGTTGACCAGAC
Source organism: Sinocyclocheilus rhinocerous (assembly GCF_001515625.1). NCBI lineage: Eukaryota > Metazoa > Chordata > Actinopteri > Cypriniformes > Cyprinidae > Sinocyclocheilus > Sinocyclocheilus rhinocerous. The sequence goes on from NW_015636081.1 coordinate 63,198, forward strand.
AGACAACACTCAGCTTTGCTGTAAAGTGCAGAACTCTGTCATTGATAGTTTCATTCTCATTATTAGTTATGGGAATACTATTCGGCAGAGAGTATGTGAACCAGACAGATGCCGCAGGGATATAAAGTAGCCTATGTGTGTAATGTTCAGTTGATAACTTCCTGAAAGAGCATATGACGGATATGACGAGCATATCCAAACATTCCAGCATTTAACTAGGGCCAGAGGCACGGGAGAGAGAAAGACTACTGTTGTGTCTCAAAAGCTTGCGTGCTGCGGCTGCTAGACAGCAGTTTGGGGCGGCTATAGGCTGAGAACGCTAACGGAACGCGACGGTGAAGCTTAAAATGCCGTCTACTCTAGGCTATCTCCAGGTGTGCACTGTTTCCCTTGAAAATCATATAGAAAGTCCATAATTAATAGTTCTTTAAGACACCCTGTTAACTTGACTTGAGGTTAAACTAGGGACTAAAATGATCTGGTAAAATAAACCATTAGTTTAAAAGTTATTGTAAAAAATTAATTACACTTTGTCTGCAGGGGCCGCGCTTGTGCATACCTTAATCAGATACTTATATATATTAAAAATAGGCTGCACGAGCAGCAGTATTATATCCACAATTCTCTTTACATTCAGCCTATTGTCTTGCAGTACCATCGATAGTCAGATGAGGGCATAGGTTACCGCTCCCTCACCTAACAAACTGTGGCGGTGAATGAGGGAGATTATCGGAGTGAGCAAGCTAACTGTTTACAGTCCAAATCGCCTTTACTGGAACATCGCTTCCTAACCTTCGCCGAACCCTGATTGGAACAAGACTTGAGAGGCAAGACAGAGAACCAGAGCCAACCAAGTCAGAGCTAAATGCACCGGTCCTCCTTATAAGACAACACCCATCTTTCACAGCACCACTGCCATGTTAACACAGCCCCTTCAAACACTTTTGTGTGTAGAGATGGTGGGTTGTATAGCATTTTATATTTGGTGTAATTTAGTCATCATAATCGTTTGAAAAACGATAAAAATATTTACTGCCAAAACAATAAGCTTAAAATAAAACATATAAACTAAAAATAATAAACTCAATGAAAAACAATGCAGTAAAAACTTGTGATCACTGTCGTTGTGTATTTATCTTTAACAACCCTTACGAAAAAGAAGTTTATTCAAGTGTGCTATTAGTATACTTTCGTGGTGCATCTGTTGGCATCTAGCATGGTGATATTGGGTATTGTGTAATTACAGGCAGGGAAGAGGAGTTGGACAATCTGCAGGGATTAAGGCGGAGAAAGGAGGGGGATGTGTGTGGTATTGACCTGTCCACAAAGTTCATTTCCATCTTGTCCCAGCCTGGACCCTTTAGTTTGCAGGTGATGGGGCAGAATTTGTGGGTTATTAAAGCAATGATCCAGTTCCAATTGCAGGCATGCAATTACATTTCCTGTGAAATCTTGCATGTCTCCTTGGAAGTTTTAGAGAAGATCTCAACAATGTCTCAATTTGGCTTGCCAAAATACCAAAATCTGCAACAAAATATCAAATTTCAAATTAATCATATTCTTCTTAATGGTGAAGTCCACATTAATTTTATAGCTCTGTACTCTCATTTATGTCTGTTTAGATTTCTCACGCAGAAACATATGGAAAACGTCAGGAAAAGTTCATTTTTACAGAAACAACTGAGAACTGAAACATAACTGTCAAGCTTTCTTTCTTTCTTTCTTTGCTTGTAGGCATTAGCGTTCACCTACACTAGGTTTTCAACATCCAGTCTGTTTTTGGTGTGTAACTGTCCGTTCTGCAGTGTGCATCGCTGCACACGATGCCCACTTCCTGACGACCCACTCAGCTGGCAGGGTTAAGCTCACCGTCCCTGTACCTGCCAGCTTGCTCTCTTAAGGGGCATCGCCGGCTTGCCATCTCTGAGGTATCACCCTCGCCCGCCATCTGCGCCCCGACAGACGCTCGTACACCACACTGCGCCGCAGCTGTTCCCAGGACAGCGGGAGGTCGAGTGGTGAAGTCTTGCTGCCACCCTCACTGCCTCACGGTGCCCCCTGGGGCCTGAGCCATTCTGCATTCAGCATCACAAACACCTTCTGTGATATGAATGCGAGGTGTGTTGATCACCGGCTTCTTTGAAAAAGAACTAGAGGACATAGAGGAGAAATGTTTTGGTAGGCTGGAATCGCCATTAAAAGTTAAATCCACTTAGACACCACATTACATAGGCTACTTTCACTCTGCAGTTATTAAATGTGGCCCAAATCTGTTTCCCCCCATGTGACACAGATGTGCTGTGGATGACAGTGTGTACAGCAAAAATCACCTTGAATCTGGGCCATTTCTGATCTGGCTCAATTTAACGTGACTTGACACGATTTACCCTTGAAGAAGATGGAGGACTGGGAGAATGGATGGTTGAATGATGAGGTGTTGGACAAACGGGGTTAAGGTTTCACCGGTTAGCATGGCCCTGTTAGCCCCTGCCAGTATAAATACACAGTTAGAAGCCAGGGCCCATCACAAAGTATTGTACAAATATAAACATCTAAAAGACACATTTTTTAAAAACTAACTACTTTTTGCTTGATCGCTGTGTTTTTAGAATGCAGTGTCATGCGCGAGACACTGCAAAAGTCTGTACCAGTCTTATTTTAGTATCATTGATATGCTGTTATAGTTTTTGTTCATTTATATACTTTTAGTAATGTTTTATTTCAAGTAATGAAAATGGTGTTTTTTTTACGGTTTTAGTTTTAGTTAACGATAATTACCCGGTGTAGTGCATGTGTACATACAAAAACATTGGAAAATCTGCACTGCAGCACACACACACACACACACACACACACACACACAACACTTTCTTTGTAAACAGTCCTAATTGGAGCAACAATTTCTTTTCTCCATTGATGGCCATTCAAATGTTGTTACATCTATCACCATAGACATGCTAAACATGCAATTTGAAACCAGTCATCATTTCGCAACTCCACAACTTCATAAGCTTTGCCTCAAAGCTTTGCCTCAATTTCATTCTTAAATCTGAATAACATCAGCATAGGGTGTCACATATGTGGATCAATTTGGGATCGCCACCTGTTCAAACTGTAGTCTGACATAAGCCACATTCAAAAAGTTATTATTAATATATAAAATATTATTAATATAATATTAATATATAATATATAAAATTATTATTTATATATAAAAATAATTGGATTATAATATATAATAAAATAATGTATTATAAACTAATAGAATAAAATAATAAACTGTAATCTACATAACAATAATAGACTACTACAATATAAACTTTAACAAACAAAAAACTAAATCAAGATCATACTTTTATTTTCTTTGAGTAATAAAGTGTGTATTATAAACTAATAGAATACAATAATAAACTGTAATCTACATAACAATAATAGACTACTACAAAATAAACTGTAATAAACAAAAAACTAAATCAAGATCATACTTTTATTTTCTTTGAGTAATTATTGTTTTTGTTGAAGCACATACAGTTCTCGTATATAGAATATAACTTCCCAAATATAAAATCACAAAATGAATCATGTTTAACTAATTTAGTATATCAAATTAATTATCCACATAAAAATGAATGAGTTACACAATAAAAGTTGAATACTTCAAATTGGATGTTTGTTCAAAGCTCTAACCCTTAAGTATGAGCAATAGTAATATGGATGCTTGCCTTTGCAAACACCAATAAATATTCTTCAGTGTCCCCTAAAGCTGCCTGCAGTTTCAGACATTGTAAATGTATTCAATCTTTAGAGGTAAGATCATATTCCAAAGAAATTGGCGCAATGCTGCATCAGACACAGTAGAATTACATTGTAGCCTCAGTGTGGTGGATGATGGGAAAAAAGTGTCAGGTGTTATTGAACGCTGGTGTCTGTCCTCCCCCCAGAGGCTGAATGGATTCTGCCGAAATTATCACTGTCAAGGCCAATCCAATAAAGGTGCAGCCTCTTCTATAAGCCCTTCTCCCTTTCAGACATTTCCCTTTCTCTCTCCAATATAGATACATGTGTGTGTGAGTGTGTGAGTGTTACATTTAAACCATGTGATCTGCTTCCCTCCTACCCAGTGTGTGTTGTGAGACAGTGTTCTGGTTCAGATAACAACGCTGTAATGAAACAAGGGAGCTCCCAGGCAAAGCGGGCACACACACGCACACACACACACACGCACGCACGCACGATAGCAGTACTGTAGTAGGGAATAAGAAAATGCATAGTGTGCTTTGCCCTTGGCTGCGTGCGAGTGATTGTGCATGGAGAGCAGGGAATAGAGAACCGAGGAAGGAAAATAGGGGGGACTTCATACATTTTTATGACCGCACAAGATAAGGTCAGTTGTGTGCCATCGTTACTAGGCAACACTGCAACCCAGTATTGGATTGAGTTGTGAAACTGAGCAGTCAAATTCGCAAGCTTTATTGGACTCATCTCTTTTTATTTGTTTATTTATTTCACAGTTGTTCATGAGCAGAATGACACACTTGCTGGTCATTTATTCTAATTGTCAAGCACAAAAAGATATACAAAACAATAATGACTATAGCAGTCACCCACACCGACAGCTGCTTTCAAAATCTGAAATGTGAAATATGCTGGCTTCACAGAGAGTATAAGGAGGTGGGAAAGCATTAAGGCACATTTGAAACCAGCAACCTGTCTATTAAGATACACTTCTAAGATACACTTCTGTCTATTAAGACAAAAGTATTAGGACACATCTCTTAATTATTAAATTCAGGTGTTTCAATCAGACCCATTGCCCATAGAATACTGTATCCCACAGTGCAGTGCACTGGAGCTGATCTTCCATTTGTAGTGTGACAGTTTACCCCGAAGAAATTCCTGCTGCAACATTTACTTATTTGAGATACAGTATTTTTTTTTTATTTGACTAGACCAGGGATTCCTGTATTATTATTATTATTATTATTATTATTATTATTATGATTTAACTCTATCAAAATAGAGAGATATAAGTAGTTCAGTCATGAAACTCTAGATGGCGCAGGCTGACGGGTTGTTAACGTAACTGATGATATTCAGAGAGTTAAACGACTTGGCACAAGCTGATTGGTTCATGCTGCATATGCAGCCAATGAGCTTACTGCCTTGCATTTATATGGCTGGCTAGCATTCACTAGAGATTCCTGCAGCGCGCCTTTCAGAGTTCTCTGAAACCCTCCACCTTCCCCAGCTCCACCTGTATAGATCTGCTATGGGTTATTTAGCTATTTGTGCAGCAGCAGTATGTCTTAAATACTCACAGCACCGTATCACCATATGCACTGGCAGTAGCAAGTTCCTGTACTTGCTTGCAGCAGCAGCAGCAATAATCTACAACTACAGCAATAACCAACAGCAGCAGCAATTCAGCAGCAGCGGCGTAGCAGATCTATTCCGCCAAGACCAAATACATTAACATTGTCATATCCATCACCATGCTAAAATCTTCCGCGAGTTGTCATGATTGAAATATTGTTAATGACAATTTCACTGTAAAACACAAAAATGAATATTTGATAATAATAATAATAATAATTGTATTTTACAATATGTCTTAAATTCTTCACTTCGAAACATTCACACTGTCAAGATTTTCACTTTTGAAATCCTAAAGTTTTAATTTAGGTGGAATACTGATAAAGTGCTGTAAACTTATTAGAAGTTTATGGAAATTATGCAATTGCATAAATAAAGTAAACCCTAGCGCACGTTGCATACTCAAATGCATGTTAAATTCGCAGCACATGCAGTCATGCAGTTTGTAGCATTTACTGTGAACCGAGATGATCTGAGATGCTGAAAACACCAGATCAGAACACAGTGTCCTGCTTCACTCTAAAACACACAGCACACCAGACTATACAGTTATTTCATCCAATTACAGCCTTTGATTGGATAATTGCACTAAGCTATATTGCAATTATCGCTCAGCCCCACTTATTTGTTTATTTTAAATTTTAAATTTGATATAATTAATTATTATCTTTTAATCAGCTCTCAAACCCCCTGCAGTTTTTCACCACCCCCTGTTTTTGTAACCCTAAACTAGACTAGCTAGACTCAGTTCAAAATAAATATTTTTATTGCCTTTTTTATTTATTTTTTATTTCCAAGATGATAAACATAATGCAGCATGATGAGGTCATGTGACAACATTGTAGCATACTGCATTTGAAACATTTATTATAGAATGTTTTTTTAACAGACTATTTTTTATTAAACAGTAAATGGTGTGTAATATGCAGTTATTTTGATATACAATACTACTATTTAGTATCATTTTCAGTGATCTCACAAAAAATAGCGGATGTCTTAAAGCATAATATGTGTAATGATGTTTTTGTGTTCACAGTGATTCAGTTATTGCCCTGTAACGTTGCTAAAATGTGCAGTGTGCTAAAACAGTGAAAAAAAAAAAAACACAAAGCATACAGCCCTGTTCTGTTCTTGTCTCCCCAACCCCGCCTTCTCACCACTCCCTCAACATTTCCCTCTCTCTCCTCCCCTTATTCTAGCATTCTAACCCTCTCAGTGCCCTAGTTTAGTACTTCAAGGTTGGCCACATATATTCTACCCCATGCCTTACAGCCAGCCAATGGCAAGCCAGCAGCGGTTGCAGTAGAAGGGTGGGGCTATCGTGTCATACAGCAGCACAGCGAGTGGCCAGTGGTAGGTGAGGGGCGGCGGTGTTTGGGGGGGTATTCGCTTCTACGGGTATGTGATGATTGTTTTAGTGTGGCAGGTCACATCGAGGAAGAACCTGAGAAGAATAGACGGCATGTGTGTGAAGAGCAGAATTACAGAGGCTGAGGGTAGCAAATTGACTGGCTGTATCATCAGACTTCTACAGCCCAGGGAAAGTGTTTTTGTTTAATGCAAGAATACTGTAGATTAGGCATTAGATATACAAATAAAACATTACAAAATATTGCAAATACCATTAGGTTAATAATGGTTATCTAAAACTAAAACCACCAAAAATATAAATAAATAAAAAATAATAATCATCCTTACTTGGAAAAAAAATTAAAATAAATAAATAAATAATATATATAATATATATATATATATTCATTTTATTAATATATTAACTTTTTAAGAAGTCTCTTCTGCTCATCAAGGCTGGATTTATTTGGTCAAACATACAGTAAAAAATAGAAATATTGTGAAATATTTATTACAATTTAAAATAACATAACTTTAAAATATAATGTATTCCTGTGATGCAAAGCTGAATTTTTATCAGCCATTACTCCAGTCTTCAGTGTCACATGACATGATCCTTCAGAAATCGTTCTAATATGCTGATTTATTGTTATGTTGGAAACAGTTGCATTGCTTAATTATTATTACCGGTATTATTATTATTATTATTATTAGTAGTAGTAGTAGTAGTAGCAAGCTGTGATACTATGATGCAGGATTCTTTGATGAATAAAAAGTTAAAAAGAACAGCATTTATTCAAAATAGTAATCTTTTGTAACAATATAAGTATTTACTATTGCTTTTTATCGATTTAACATATCCTTGCTGAATAAAAGTAATAATTTATTTTTTTAAAAGCTGTACACACATACACACACACACACATAACACACACACACACACACATATAACACACAAATATATACATACTTATTATAAACTTATTTTAAACTTTTTTTTTTATTCCAGCTAGTTGCTAACATTTCTCATTTTCATGTAGTTTAACTCAATGTTTGCCCATACTCAAATAATTAAAACTTAAACTGAAAAAAAGAAGAATAAAAACTATATACAAAGAGCAATAAAAATGACAAACACATTTAACAAAATTACCCAAACTAAAATTAAATGTAATGGAAAATACAAAAATAAAATGTATTAAAAATACTAGTAAAAATGTAAAATACCTAAATGATAAATAACTATACAAAATGCTATTATTATATTTTGATTTTAAAAGTTCATTTTATGGAAAACACAAGCTAATTCCATCCCTAAAGGGATAGTTCACCCAAAAATGAAATCTCTGCATTTCTGAACCTGCATCTCAATTCTTTAAAAACAACAAATAACTTGTAAAGGCATTCAAGTCACTTCTCACTAAAATCTTTCCCTGAAGAGTACACATCAAGCATCATTCACACTTTGATTCACAATGAACGTGACACATTTGAATATTTAATGCAACCTGCACAGTTTACATTAGGAGTATTAGAGAAAGTTGATATATATATACTGTATATATATATATATATATATATATATATACACAGAACACTCCAGCAAATACCATCCAAGCATTGTGCATGTTCGTGCTTTCTTTTTAAAATCTTGTTGTTTTTTTGTTGTCTAAAAAAAGTTGTTGTTGCATTTCTGGTTTTATACACTTCACCTTTAAATGAAAACAATATTCCCAATTACTCTAATGAAATGGCTCTTCCCTATTCATGAAAAGACAAAGTCAGATTCTAGAGAACCTTCTCAATTAAATGATCTTATCACTGTAGACTTTGAGCTGACTTTTAGCTCAATAATGTTACAGACTGTCTCTGTCCTGTCAGCCTCAGTCAATCTGCCCTTGTCCCAAAGGTCATCTCTCTGCTACAAGCACAAACTCTGCTTTGGTAGAGACAGCACGTCTGCAAGATTTAAAGGAGTAGTTCACCCCCAAATGAAAAATCTGTCATTATTTACCGTCATGTGGCTCAATAAGGTGTTTTGAGGGAAGACAAATAGAAAATAAATGCTGACACACCTCTTTCAAAACAACCACATCTTTAAAAGTTCCAAAAAACAAACAAAAAAAGTATGGCTTATGCACTGCAATATGTATTCCGAGGCCATACAAAGCACACTTGGCCTACATTTGCATTAGCAATAAAAAAAAAGCTATATTACTACACACAAGGCCCATTGCATCTGTGATGATTTTGGCATGCCATTTTTTAATGTCTTTTTATTTCACCTTTTCACAAAACACATTCTGATGAACAGGGGAACATAATGGCTTTGTGGGTAGCACTATTGCCTCACAACATGAGAGGCACTTTCTGTGTGAGTTGAATGTTTACATGAGTGAATTAATTGAGAGGCCTTTCTGTATGAGATAAATGTTTACATGAGTGAATTAATTTTACAGTTTAAGTCAGATAAAATGAAACGTACTCGGTTACTAATGTAACCTCGGTTCCCTGAGATACGGGAACGAGTACTGCGTCTGCTAAGACGCTATGGGAAAACTCCTTTTTCTCCGAATACTGAAGCATTTCAATAACGCAGTGTAACTGCACGGCCACTGGTTCGTGCAGTGTATTAAAAAACGAACCTATGGCGACACAACCCACCAGAGCCCGCCAAAATGGGCAGTGCATCTGGCTATATAAGCGTGCACTTCGCCATAGGATCCTCAGGTTACTTCGACTGAAGTGACGACCGAGTCGTGCAGCTACATAGCATGGCCAGCAACGCAGTACTCGTTCCCGTATCTCAGGGAACCGTACTGCGTCTGCTAAGACACTATGGGGAACCAGTACAATCCCGCCGTGCTATGTTAGACGAACAACGAACGAATGTTTGAACTTGCCTTGAGCACCAAATGGGCCCAGAGGGACCAAGTAATTGCAGGGAAGCCCCGCAAGAGGCGATAGTGCCAAACTCACCGAGGTTGTAATCGTAAACCGAGAAGTAATCGTTCCAAGATAAATTGTACAGCCTCGGAACCCAGTGGGGGCCAAGAGCGTACAGAGAAGGCAAACGCCTGAGCACTAGTTTTGCCATAAGCCAGAGTAAGTCCGTTAAGTAGAAAGGACCCGAGCCTGTAAGGCCGGGACATCCAGATTATAAAACCTGGTAAATGTGGACGGCAAGGCCCAGCCGGCCGCCGCACAAATTTCTGCAATGGACACTCCGCTAGACCAAGCCCAAGAAGAGGCAACGCCTCTTGTTGAGTGGGCTCTTACTCCCATGGGGCATTGCAGGCCCAAAGAAGATGAGCACTAGTTTTGCCATAAGCCAGAGTAAGTCCGTTAAGTAGAAAGGACCCGAGCCTGTAAGGCCGGGACATCCAGATTATAAAACCTGGTAAATGTGGAGGGGTGCCATATCATTCTGTTCGCCTGGGAGAGCTAGAGTTCGTCCTGGCAACCGTGGAGGCTCTGCGTCAGGTGGAGTCAGAGGTGATTTGAGGATGGAAACTTCCCCAGAGGGAGTTACTCACCCCTCAAGCACTCCGCAGCCGGTGGAGTTTCCGACAGAACGTGCTGGGCCCTCTGAAAGACAGAGTGCACCACTCGTATCCCTCGGTGCTCCCTCTGACGCGCTAGCTCGATAGCGTCAATTATCCATTTGGAAAGTCTTTGCATTGTGACCGGAGTCCCTCTGGTGCAGTCACTGAAGCATACAAAAAGCTGATCCGACTGCCTGAATGGGGCGGAACGCTCAATATATATTCTCGCCTGAGATATTGTGTTTAGCACGCTCTCGGGGAGGTCCCCAGGCTCCCATCGAGAGGCCAGAGGTGCAGAGCCCACAGCTCGGGCTAGGGGTGCCATATCATTCTGTTCCGCATCGGCAGCGTCGGACCAAAAAGCTGTGCTCGAACACATGTGTGAGGAATTAACTGTCTATATCAGCAGCTATCAATAGTATACAGTGGGTACGGAAAGTATTCAGACCCCCTTAAATTTTTCACTCTTTGTTATATTGCAGCCATTTGCTAAAATCATTTAAGTTAATTTTTTTTCCTCATTAATGTACACACAGCACCCCATATTGACAGAAAAACACAGAATTGTTGACATTTTTGCAGATATATTAAAAAAGAAAAACTGAAATATAACATGGTCCTAAGTATTCAGACCCTCTGCTCAGTATTTAGTAGAAGCACCCATTTGATCTAATACAGCCATGAGTCTTTTTGGGAAAGATACAACAAGTTTTTCACACCTGGATTTGGCGATCCTATAACTTTAATAATTTTAAGTGGCTCATGTTGTTATGAAAACATTCGGGAAGCACAATCTGGTCGTCAGGTTCCTTAGGGGGGCCAGGAGGTTAAATCCTCATAGGCCTCCCTCCCTACCCTCTTGGGATTTGGCATTGGTGCTAAGAGCCCTACAAACTGCCCCCTTCGAGCCTTTGGAGTCAGTCGAGTTGAAGTTTCTTTCGATGAAAACCCTACTCCTGACTGCATTGGCCTCGATCAAGAGGGTGGGTGGGCTGCAGG